>NC_072450.1:32196128-32236128 GCF_027596085.1 Anoplopoma fimbria
TGTGTGTGTGTGTGTGTGTGTGTGTGTGTGTGTGTGTGAAGTAATAAGTGGAAGACAGACTGAGAAAAAGAGTTTTGATGTTCAAACCCTGGCTTCGGCCCCAGATTGGCCCATGCTTTCACCGATCCAGACCGGGTTGAGGGAGGGCCAAAGCTTCCTCTGACTGTGTTCTCCTCGGCCTTGGACCGTAGCAGTCCAGAAAAACTTGATCCAGGAAGTCTACCAGGGTGCCACCCAGCTAGAGGGAAGCCAAATACTGTGACACCCATGTTATATCAATAAAAACACAACTCACGCTGCACCTCTGCAGGAAAAAAAAACTCGATGTTGTCACATTCATTTAAACTGCTGGCTGAAGCCAACGCTGTGACTCTCAGGTTATTTGCACACACCACTGTGTTTAAATCAGATATTCAGACTGTATAACATACCTGGGCATGATGCAATCATCATATCACATTATTCACCGGACACCCGCAGACTGCAGATCAGTTATAATAGCTATTATATGGTAAGATGGAAGCAAGTCATTCAAAAAAGGACAGACTTTCACCACAAAACAGGTGTTTCTTGATTCAATCCCTCCTCTGTCATATGTGTCCTTACTGACACAATTGCAAAGTGGCCAATCCAAAACCCATAATTTTTGGATTGTAGGCACAAAACTGTAGCAAGATGAATCCTAGGATCCCTGTCAAAATTTAACAGTTCATCTGTGGTTTCAGACTGCAGTAGGCTGCAAAAAAGATGTATTTACCTTATTGTAAATAAACAAAGAACTATACTTATTTCAATTTATGTCTGTAACTTAATGAAAATAACGTAATTTTTTTTTTTCATTATTGCTAAAACATAATTCATATTCAGAGTAATATGAGGGACATG
Organism: Anoplopoma fimbria; assembly: GCF_027596085.1. NCBI lineage: Eukaryota > Metazoa > Chordata > Actinopteri > Perciformes > Anoplopomatidae > Anoplopoma > Anoplopoma fimbria. The sequence continues at coordinate 32,197,014 of NC_072450.1, forward strand.
ATACAGAGCCTGATACAAGAAACATGCCACAACAATCTATTTATCATCAATCTACATGAAAAGTACAACATGAATAACAAGAATTTTTCTGGACGAACACCTTAACTGCAGGATGAATAAATATCACACATATGGATACATTTAACCAATATAACAACAACAATGAATTATTCAGTCGGTTCACTCACTGTTTGCCAAAATTGATTGTAACAGCCCCATTGAAGGTACGGTTTTGGAGAAAGTTCGGTGGGATGGAAGGTTGACGAACACATAAAGGGATCAGTGGAATCCAATGAAAAAATCCAGAAAGGGTTGCTAAGAGGAAGTGAGTAGTGTTGCTAGAGACAACTTCAATGGAAGGAGGGCATTGGCTGTTACTTTCTCAGGATTGGTTAATGGAACAGGGCGATACGGATCCTGGTATTTTCATCCATTTTTCTCGCATCGCCCTCCTGGATTTGAATTGTATGTAAAACAGTGTATGTATCAGCCTCACTGAAATATGTATCATGCTAGGCCAAAAGCTGTGTATAGGGCCATTTTTGCTCTAGTTTGATGATAAAGCAGATTTCTCGCCTCAAAGATTAGAGCCAAACACACAAATACGTCGACACACACACACACAAAGCACGAGCAGATTGGCCGCTGTGGTGAAGTGAACCAGGTTAAGTGAAGATTACTTGAGTTGACGGTAAATACGCTTGTTACTGTATAGGATATAGATACATTTTTTATCACTACGTCTGTGAACATGTAAACATAAGTGGAACCTAATTAAATCGGCAACCGCTGCTATTTTTACACAGGCACAGCATAAACAATCTGCCTAAAGCTTTTTTCAGAATACAGAATATAGGAGGACAGAATACAATAATGAGGACAGGACAGAATATAGGAGGACAGAATACAATACAGGAGGAAAGAATACAGAATATAGGAGGACAGAATACAATACAGGAGGAAAGAATACAGAATATAGGAGGACAGAATACAGGAGGACAGAATACAGAATATAGGAGGACAGAATACATGAGGACAGAATACAGAATATAGGAGGACAGAATACAGGAGGACAGAAGACAGAATATAGGAGGACAGAATACAGGAGGACAGAAGACAGAATACATGAGGACAGAAGACAGAATATAGGAGGACAGAATACAGGAGGACATAATACAGAATATAGGAGGACAGAAGACAGAATATAGGAGGACAGAATACAGGAGGACAGAATACAGAATATAGGAGGACAGAATACAGGAGGACAGAATACAGAATATAGGAGGACAGAAAACAGGAAGGACAGAATACAGGAGGACAGAAGACAGAATACATGAGGACAGAATACAGAATATAGGAGGACAGAATATAGGAGGACAGAATACAGAATATAGGACAGAATACAGGAGGACATAATATAGAATATAGGAGGACAGAATACAGGAGGACAGAATACAGGAGGACAGAAGACAGAATACATGAGGACAGAGGACAGAATACAGGGAGGACAGAAGACAGAATACATGAGGACAGAGGACAGAATATAGGAGGACAGAATACAGGAGGACAGAATACAGAATATAGGACAGAATACAGGAGGACAGAATACAGAATATAGGAGGACAGAAAACAGGAGGACAGAAGACAGGACGACAAAAGACAGGAATACAGAATATGAGGACAGAAGACAGAACAGGAGGACAGAAGACAGAATATACATGAGGACAGAAGACAGAATACAGGAGGACAGAAGACAGAATATAGGACATAAGGAAGGACTGATACTGATGGATGTCTGTTATCTTCATTCTTCCTCAACTTTAAATCAGAAATGTTATTTATGATATTGACATTTTTCATTTGTTCACAGTGATATATTAATAACTTTATAAAGTGACCGTTTGTTTGTTTTTAAAATCAAACTTTTAGTCATGAAAAACAGAGTATTGATAAGAGTAGCTCCGAGCAGTACCATCTTAAAGACACCTCTCTCTACCTGAAGGCCACCGTAGTTCTTCAACACGCCTGGCGAGGGAGGGCTGAGCTGAGGGGGATTTAATTATACGACCTGCCACACACCACTTGATGCCACTAAAAATGACACACTGCCTTTAAGTGCTTTATAATGACTAATAAGAACCAATATTCTACTAATATGCACAATTAAAAAAGGCACCTTGTTGAATATATGTACCTTAAAGGGATAGTTCAGGTCTTTTGAAGAGGGGTTGTATGAAGTAATTATTCCTCCTCCATGTATATTTGAGTATGTGTGTTATCACTAGGAATTTAGAAAGAACCATTTAGATGTAAAGAATATTTTCAACTGAGGATTGTACCGTATGACAATAATAATGCTGCTTTTCTGAGCTAAATGTAAAGGATTTTCAAAGTAAATAAGTATTGTTTGGTATTGAAACTCTTGTGAACAATTGAAACCATTAGCAAGTACTAGAACAGCACCAAATACATAGACACATTCTCACCCACCTTCAAAAAGTGTCTCTTCAACAAAACTATGAAAAATACATTTTTCCCCACCTACCTATGCTTCCATCTTTTCAGATAGAGAGCCGTCTGGGATTTCTGACCCGTCTCATCTTTCTAACACAGAAACAATGAGGTCAGACATACACTTCCATGCATCCTTTATTCCATTATAAGCATTAAAACATCCATTGTGCTGCCTTCTTGCAAATACCACATGTATGACAATCAGTTCACGGCATGTTTAAGGCTAAATTCATCTGTTTTACACATGATTACCAAAATCGATTCTACTGGCTTCAATTTGCTTTTCATTTGCATATTGTGATTCCAGTGTTAAAGCAATGAGACTAAACCGCCCTTTGTGAGGGCTAATATGTATAGAGAAGATATTGAAGTATACCATTACAGAGGATTAGTGTACAAACCAGCTTCAGAGACAGTGTAAATCTATCAACATTTAGACTGGAAAACCTCGTAAAAATGTCAGTATAAAAACAATAATCAGCACTAAAGCAGGATCTTCATTTCCTTTAAAAAGAGGCGTTAGAGGAAACATACTAGAGGTGACCGAGGGCTCTTTATCCAAAAACATCAGCCCAACATTAGCTAGAATCAGAAAACACTAAATACTTAACTGACAGACCACTTCACATCAATACACGGATGGATCATATGACTATCACACAATCCTCCTCTGAAAACATGTTCAAAGGTTAGTGTTTCTTGTTTCGTTTCTCACTCCAATGTGAATGGTTTACTTTTTTTTTTTGTGTGTTTTACTTTTCAAGGTTTAAAAAAAAAAAAAAAAAAAAAAAAGAACAAAATGATTCAAATACAGTTGATTCAAGTTGAAATGTCTATAACTATGAGAGGTGATTTGCATGCGTTGCTTACTTCCATTTTCCTCACGGTGGTTCTTTCGGATGTCTTTGGACAACAGCAGACAGTCACAGGGCTCAGCACACGTAGCATTGGTAAAAGAGACGCCCCCCCCCCCCCCCACACACACGGCTAACTAAAAGGGGGTGACAGTGGTCAGGGTGAATTCTCAGTATTCCCCAAACTGTCTGGCTTTCACAGTGATTGACTGATTGATTAATCTGATGAATAGCAGCAGTTATCAGCCCCCCCCCTGAAGACCACGAAGACCTGCTGTCGTCAACAGGACTTGGTGAAATGTTTCAGAACGTAAGGCTATATCTGTAGTGTGAAATGACTGATAACACAAAGACCCGGCAACGGCATGTTCACCTCGAACGGAGTCCGACGTTCAGTGCCGTCAGTCTGCAGGTCAACCAGCACCAAGCTTCAGTGTTTTCTGTCCGATTCAAGTCTTATTACAGCGTCATCTCTGGTTTACTAAAGCACAGCCCCGATTTCCTGCTGCTCTCTACTGCCGAGGAAAGCTCGGACACACATGGCAAAAGGGCACGCATCTGGTGTCATACAATAAGTGGGAATTTTTATAGATGCATACACAAAATGAACAGGCTAATTAAGAGTGTGGGTTAGGTGCTGAAATGTCAAGATGTGTTTGTATTATGCAACTACCCAATTACTTTAATGACCTGTCGAGGAACTCTTCAGATCGGTGAATTCAGCATTACGTTTTTCCATTGAGATGATCCACCAATCACACTGTATTCCAATTAACACTTGAGGTGCACATTGCTCTTTACTGCAGCCTTTCGTGTTGTTGACCACCGTTAGCAGGCGAATTCTAAATGATGTCATTATGTGGACACAAGTGCTCGCTACTGAACTCACCGGTGGCTCTGAAGCGATCGAGGACTTGAGAGATGTTCTCCCGGGTTTGTATGTGTGCCAATGAGCAATGCATATTGTAAATTGCTGGATTTCTCAATGAAGCTTGGCATTATTGTCTTCCTGTATGAGAGAAAAGCATGCGTCAGGACTACAAAGACCACAACTACGAAGGCCAGATGTGCAGCTGTGCACTCTGGTTAACAGCTTCTAAAACACACACACACACACACACACACACAACTGAAAAAATTCTACTTGCATTAAAAACATGGAATGCAGATAACAAACAAAAATACAACGTATACATATTCCAAACACAGACAAAATCATTACCTGAAAATATCTGCACAAGAAAAGTGCAATTGTTTGGTAAACCCTGAATGGTAACTTAAAAATACAGAAAAAGTAAAAAACTTCAATTGTATTTCGAGGTGCAAAATGAATATTTCTTCACCTGGTATAAAAGAATACAAAAAAAATCAAGTTGAACATTACAAAGACTCAAAGTCAAAAGAAAAAGCAAGGATGGGAGGAACAGAAGGAAGAATAAGGAAATGTGACGGCCTGAAGCTCACTGAGACACTGGCACAGAAACACTCGGGGAGACAGAGTGAGTAGAGGAAGGGAAGGAGAGCTGGAGTTGAGAAGGAATCCCAGATTGAGCAGTGAGGGCAAACACTGCTTTGGCCTGGGCTCATTGGCAAACTGTGTCCATGTGTAGGAGCACCTGCCAGGTTACGGGACAGTACATGTTAAGCCAAAGCTTCACCCCTGACCGGTACTGGCTCTCACCTGCACCTCAACAATGTAAAACCCCCTCCTCTTCCAGTCCACTACACATTCCTACCCCGAAATGGCTCCATGGTCAGGGGAGAACGGTGGGATCCGCTTCCTCCAGTCCTGCCCCTGTGCTAAGAGAGGAAGGTGGGAGATGAGAAGGAGGCGGCTTCTTGAGCGTGTCAAGATGAACCCTGGCCTGAGTGCTGCGCTCCCCTCAGGAGGTGGGGAGCTCGAAGGAGATGAACTGCTTGAGTCTCTCCAGGTACTGGGCGTACAGTTCAATGTCGTTGTGGCCGGCTCCCTCCACCCACAGTGGCTCGACGGCGCGGGGGCAGCGCTCGTACATGGCCAGGCCGTGGGAGAAGTCGATGACCTCGTCTTCCGTACCGTGGATCACCAGCACTGGGGACGCCACCTTGGACACCTTGTCAATGCTATGCAGCGGGAAAAAAAGAGACAGAGAGTAGATAAGAGTAATTATGGACGACAGATAGCATTAAGCGGTGACGATGGGCTATTGTGAAAAAGAATTCAGCAAATTCAAACGGCGGCCAATTCGCTCTCGTGTCACACTCGGGGGGTGTAAGCAAGGAATCTCCTAGAACTATGTCAGACTGCTGTACAGCCATGTTGAAGTGGTCCAAACATCTGACCCCAGCTGAATGTTAAAACAATGGAAACATTAGCAGATAAGTCTGCAAAGATCCCCTAAAAAACTCGACTGGATTGAAGGTTACATCCACAATGTTGAAGGAAAGACCCGCTGCACCCGGCATGTTACTATTGGACATCACCTAAGTTCAAGTTGTCATAAGGGATGAATGGGTTGACTTGCAGTGTCTGTATTACAATCAACTATTTTCTAAGAGGCCCAGTCTGATTTCTGAGTAATATGACAGCAGGCCAATAGTGTTACTAGCCTCACCTGTGACCGAAACCAAAACCAAGATGTTATACAGACTCATTCAGCGGATATAAACTATCAGAAGAGCTGAACCAGTCTGTAGAACATCTTGGTTTTGCTTTCAGTCACAGTTGAGGTAGCAGGACTATCTAGCGTCAGCTCAAGGTTAGCCAATGTTAGCTAACATTAGCATTAGGCCGCAGCCATATCACTACTATATCAGGCTGGTCATGGCGACGGTCTTCCTTCCCTTCAACATTGTGGATGTAGCCTTCAATCCCGTCGCTGTATCCCTTTGTCTTTTGGGGATCTTTAGGGACTCATCGGCCCACGTTTCAACACTTCGTTTGAGTACACAAGTCAGATGTTTGGACCACTTCACCAAGGCTACAGTACCAGTCAAAAGTTTGGACACACCTTCTCATTCAACTACTTTGAAGAATCTAAAATATAAAACATATTCTGGGTTTGTTGAGCATTTGTTTGTTTACCACATAATTCCATATGTGTTCCTTCATAGTTTGGATGTCTTCAATATTAATCTACAATGTAGAATTTTTTTTAAAGAAAAATAAAGAAAAACCATTGAATGAGAAGGTGTGTCCCAACTTTTGACTGGTACTGTATATAGTCTGACTAGTATCTAGGAGATTTCTTCTGCCCTGAGCTGCCATGTGAATATGGTGAATGGGTGAAACCATTATAATCTTTCAACGGTCTGTTGATTTTCAAACTATTTTGATTCATCGTGGTGGAAAAGGGAATTCAAACTCAATCTTGCGAGAACAAGAGAACACTCCACTTATTTAAAGCCAATATAAACAAGAAGTCCAAAAGGTGCTAAGAAGAAGTCAGTTTGATAATAGTTGAGAACAAATATTTGTCCTACACCATCGCCACTGGTTGATGCAAAAAGCATGCTGGGATACTCGTCTACCCTAAGTATGTATACAAGTTGGTTCTCAAATCATACTTGATAGAATAGGCCGAGCAAGAGAGCTTGGCACCGTAAATGTTGACTTTGAACACAGATTGGGAAAGACCTCCACTCTAACCATTGAAGTCTATGATGACCGTTAGAAGCAAAGTCATGAGAACAGCGACATTAAAACCACTAAATGCACATGTCATCACCCCCCAAAAGAAATGGTAAAGAAGTCAGCGTGGCAAACAGCGACGCACAGCGATACACATCAGCCCAGAATAAGAACCTTTTGGTATAAATGACAGACTGCAGACCCCAGAGCAATATCAATTAAAGATTAATCAGTTAATGGCTCAAATTCACACAGCAGGAAAACGGATCAGAAAAGTGTTTTCACTGCCTCATCCATGCTCCAGGCATCTTCAGGCCCGTCAAACAGAAGTTTAAATCTTTGTTTTATCATCTTTCATTCCAGCTGTTCTCTGATCATTTACTACGATACTACGATACGGTGTCCTTTGCAGCAGCTTTTATGTCACGTTTGTCCTTATTGGAGATCCCCTATTTAAATTTTTTTAAGTCAGAAATTTAAAATGTGGAAAACTGGTCTTGTTCCAAATACAATGTTAAAGTGCCCATCTATAAACATGGCAGAATTGAATTACATTAATGATCAGCCATGTCTTGTGGCACTGGATGGAACGGTGTAAAGCTACAGTCCCTGCTGTGCATAGATATTCCGTACTCATCATCCTGGCCCATAAGTAGGGGTGGCAGCTCAGCCTCCATGGGCCCTGCTGTTCACATAGAGGTTAGTTGGGAGATTAACGCAGGAAAATCACTGTGAGCTAATTTCATTCCAGATGGGCTAAACTATTACTGTTCACAGCTGGGGTATACGGACTAAATCATGGGAGATGTGGCTGTCACACATGCACATCATCTCCCCCATATATTTCTGTGTATGTAAGCTCACAGCTAAACAGAGCCATCTACACAGGAGGAAATAATAATAACGCCTGTGACATTTGGTGTGCAGATTCTGACTATTAGGGTTGGGAAACATTTTCTTTAAAAAAGGTATACTTCACTCTTGATATGACCATTTGTACATGAATTACTCACAGCGTGTTACCTTGAGTTCTTGAAGAACAGCCCAAAGCGGAGTGCGTTTTTGATGAGCTGAGGTAAATGGGGGACCCATAACAAGAGCAAAACTAAATCAAACCATGCGTTTACAAACTCAAAACTCATGCAGTATGATCCAGGTCTCATCCATCCAGTGGTATGCTCACTGCTTCACAAACACTACACACTGTACCATTTTAAAACACTTCCGCCATGCTGTTTCATGCTAGCACACGAATGCAACTAGTCTGAAATGTTTTTGGCTAAAATATATGTGTTTGTGAAGTTGTGAGCATGAGTGGATACATGAGATAATACTACACGACTTGTAGTATTATCGTACTTGTATGTTTTCATATTGTTTTGCTCTTGTTTAATTTTAATTAAATTCATAAAGACTTTGCTCTGTTTTTTGATTGTCCATTCACAGTGAAAACATGAGAAAAAAAAAAGTATTTAAGAATTTAAAGTGGCCCTATTATGCTTTTCCACTTTTTCCCTCTTCTTTAGTGTGTTATATATATTTTTGTACATGTAAAAGGTCCGTAGAGTGTAAAACCTGAAGTCCACGCCTAAAAGGGGTTACCCTCCCCCTCAGAAGCTCCTGAGCTCCTGAAACGGCTCCATTGAATTCTCTCCTTCACTTCTGTAACTTTATGAGGTCATAATGTTACGGAAGTGACGTAAAACTCCTTCCGGCTAGTTTGGCCCTCAAACAACAAAAGAGAGAGACGGAGCTGAAGCTCCGGAGGAAGAGTTTTGTTTTAATGTGAAACGTTGACCAATCACAACAGAGCGGGCTAGCTGACCAATCAGAGCCGACTTTGCTTTCTGGAGGGAGGAGCAAGCGCTACAACGGAGCATTTCAGAGAGAGGGTGAGAAGAGGTGCTGCAGGACAGCCCAGGATGAGAAAAACAAGGAGGATTATGGGCATTAACGCATGTAAACATGTTGTAACTGTACCTTGAGATAAAAATATGCATCCGGAAAATAGCATAATAGGGCCTGTTTAAGGTAACACAATACATGGTCCCTCATGGTCATTTTAGGGTTGAAGTATTTCTTTAAAAAAGGTAACACTTTTGTTTAATGGCTTATAAACAGAAATGCGTTCCTGGTGTGTCTTGAGAACCTCATAGTATAAGAATAGACCACTCTCGGCCCAGTGCTCAAAAAAATAAATAATAATAATAAATAAAATATTTTTGTTTAAAAAAACTCCAGAAATTGTTTGGAGAGCGACGTTGCTATGTCCGTCTGCTCTACTCTGCCTGTGGCTATTTGTGCTCAACTCTTATCATAAGATAAAGTTATTCAAAGTGAACTTTAACAAAAATAAAACATCAAAAGTGATTTGTTTAATTTGTTCATACATTTTAAATTCATTCGAAAAACAGTTTTCAATGTTTTGTCACTTCAGTTCGACTGAGTCAAGAGTTTTTAATCACATGCAGACTTAATAGTGCCAGAACTCCTTTATGGAAGAGAAAGTGTGCGCTACGTATGGACCAATAATTTAGTCAGCCTCGCCAAGCATAGGCTGTCCTGCATAGGAGAAACGAGCTATTCCTCCGCAGCACATTCACCTTGAATAGAATCTCATTCTGAGAGAAATTGTTAAATAACAAAAGTATCACTTGTGAGAAGCTTTAATTCAAAGATATTTGTGTCAACCTTGAAAAACAACTCTGAACAACTGCAACACTGATGTGTAATATGCTGAAAAGTGGGCCAAACCTCAGCATCACGCTTGATTGGAGAACCGAGGCTTTATGCCGACAGTGGGCTCCTGCTGGTTTCTATAGAGGTCCAGCTGGGAAGCTTTGGCACCAGATATTTTATCTTCCCACTCAGACACACAATTAGGATTCAGAACTGGGGAAACATCGATAAAAGAACTGCAGTATGCCATACATGCAATGGTAAAAGTGGCACCACCAACACTAGTTGAGGGTTATCATTTCTGACCGATGACTCCAGCCTTACCCAGGACTAATACCCAAATGGTAGTGTTTTGGTTGAAACCGTATCTGAGGACAGGTTTCTCTGTCCATTGATCACCATTGTTGGTGTGGCAGTAGACTTAGACTTTTGGGGGAGCATTTGTTCCTGAGAAGATCCACATAATTTTGAGGAAAATATTTTTTCGCAGTTTTTCTGACCAATACTGCCACTAGAATTTAAATGTGCCATTATATACAGGCCCATATTTGTGCCCTTCATTGTTTTAAACCTGAACCACTCGTGCCAAGCGCCAATGATCTTCTTCCTACATAGATGGAATCTGATGAACGCCTGTTGCTTTTTGAAGATTTTTTTTTCCTCAAACCAAAGGTCAGAGAAAAGTGAACAATAACACCAATTTAGCTAATGGTTTACTTGACATTACTAAATGAAACAAAACACGCATATCAAATTGAACCATAATCAAATCTGTCATGTCTGACAATATTTGACATTAGACACAGCTCTGCCCTTTAGATCCATGTGTTGGTAACTTACATTTAGGTCATACAGAGTGCCGTCTCCTTCAAACAAACCATCCTTGGCATTAGGGTTGTTTTACACCACCATCATTATAGCTAGGTGTAATTCATAAACTGGAAACTGAGTGTATTTAGATTGTGTCTTTACTCCAGCTCATGCAGGCCAAAATCCATACAACAAAATGTCTCTTCAATTAAAAGAATAAATTAAAAATAAATAAACTCAATCCCAGTTTAGAATCGCATTATGTTGAATCCTATAATTGTACCTAAATTCAGTATATTGTCTGCCCCGACATATCGGCAAGCTGAGTTAACACCAACGTCAGAGAGGCCACTTCAGCTACTTGAGTGCTTACATATACTGGAAACACAGTACTGATGAAATGCTTGGCACTGAAGCTTTAACGGAACTTGATGAGGATTATAAAAGGATAATAACTAGTATTGTTCACTTTAGCTCTTCTCTAACAGCCCTGTCAACAGTGGACCGCTAAACCCCACTCAGAGATCATACACACAAACAAGCATCTCCAGATGTGCGGTCCAATCAGTCTCCGTGAAACTCACACTTAATATTCCTTACCATGCAACACTGCAGACTACAGATACAAAGCAGACTCATTACATTTTTAGATCGTCTGGCTGTTCACAATTTGCACACACAAGCAGTGATCCTGTGTGTAACCAAAGTATGAACCCACAGAGGTCCCTTGATACAACGACCACAACACGGTCCTAAAGAAGTGGCCTTAGCACCAGTTATTGGTCCAACAGCAAAATATATAGAGCTGTAATGTAGCTGTACCAGATGTCATCTATTTACATTCAAAGATTCTATTGAGGTAAATGTCACATCTTATAACGTCATCACTAATACTATTCACTACCGAGCCCGTTTCCAACAAGTACCATCAATCTTCACGTCCCTCTACCCGTCTCTCCGTGGCTTTGCTCCATGTGTATGGAGAAGACGTTGATTTTTCGGAGCTTTTGCTCTGCAAATAAAGGCAATAATCAAATCACGTTGTGCGGAATGGACATGTTCCAAATGAACACTGTCGTGTACAACAATTGTCCCAACTTAATGAACTTTGGCTTTGGCAGACAGCCCAGAAATCTCCTCAGCTTCAGGCAACAAAACTACTTGGCTAGGTTAAGTTACAGATGGTCATCACTTCACTTATCAGTAAGATTACATAAACTGAGCTGACATATGATTAGGATGAATGGATGTGCTGGATAAGGATGTATTTCTACATTATATTGCAGTTAAGTTATGCAGCTTTTTGGCGAGATGTTACATCCTGGACTTCAAAGAAGATGAATCTCAATCTAACTGTTGGTTCCGACAGATTCATCATTGTTGCACAGCTTCACTTTAAGTGTTGCAAAAGTTTTAAGGCGCCTGGTTTCTGCAACGTGCTCAAAGTCAGTCACATAAATAATCTTTAATATGCTCACTGTTGTCAATCAGAAACATCTCTCTCCTCTTACTTCTAACCGGTTACGACTCTTTCGAGTTTAGAGTTAGACTTAGAGTCCTGATGGGCAGGTGGCACCTCGCATGGTAGCCCCTGTCAGTGTATGAATGGGTGTGAATGGGTGAATGATGAGATGTAATGTAAAAAGCTCTTTGAGTGGTCTGAAGACTAGAAAAGCGCTATACAAGTACAGTCCATTTACCATTTAGGAGCTCTCCTAAACTTTTAGCAGTGAAAGGAGTGACCTTCTTAGTCAAGTTGATAAAATACTTTCACTCATGGTCCTTAAAGTAGAGAAAAGTATGAGTCACTCTTAGAATATTTTCCTAGGGGTTGCAATAGCATCACGTGCTAACATCATTGATGGCTGATCCAGGCGTTTGATAAGATCCCATTAGCTACATAAGCAGGACTTGACAGTAAGGGAAGCCAGGTCGCCATTGGCAACCCTTTTGATTAAGTTGCAACCAATTCTTGGCGTTTGGTTGCCATCAGGGGCAACCACTTTTAAAACATAAACCAAAAATAGGGACAGCAAATTAGTATAACATGCACCTCAAACTATATAGATGTTTGATATTCATTCCATTAGTGAAATTTAAATATTGCTATTACTGCCCGAACCAGACGTCGCTGTACGTGTGATGGTGTTACGGGATGCTAATTTCAATTTTTTTCAAAAACAGATAGCTAAGCCTCGTTAAGCGACAAGAATAGTGCTGACAAGCCAGCCAGCTGCAACAATAACTGATGCACAAACCCGACCTAATAGTTAGCCAGTTGCACAATTTGGGCTTAAGCCTTCCTCTTGCTAAAACCAGGTTAAAATCTGAGTCTCGCAGGAACAGGCATAAAGTCAAAAATCTGAGTTTGAACAATTTTTATTTTTTTATGGTTTATAAAAACACACTCTCTGCATCTGAATGATGTGAAACTGCTTGTAGCTGTCAGCTCTCAATAGGATCGTTATTTGTGCTGAAGGTGGTGAAGATGTGCTGGGTGAGGTAAAAGGCACAATGCACGAGACCACCGAGGGGGGTTCTGAGGGGCTCTGGTGCAAAGAGAGTCGTTAACTGCAGTCATTTTACAAAAAAAAAAAGTCCAGCACCATAAATTGCTTATGGAATAGTAATGGCTCATTAGCACAAACCCACACCATGCTGTTTGAAAGTTTCTGATAAAGTGGATCTTGCCTGTACTTTATTAGAGGTGTTGAAGTTACCATTTGTGTGAACAATGAGATACATAATGTTGACATTTATGCCTGATCAGAAGTGTTTCCAGTTAGTTCCTGTTTTCAATACAGAGTAACTGAGATCCACTGCATTCTGTCCGTGTGCTGCTTTTTACTGTTACAGCGCTTTTACTTTTCGTGATTAATGACCTTGGTTATTTTTTCTTCTTCTCTGATCTTCCATAATGTTGCAAGAAATGATGAATGATTAGCAACACATCAGCCAGACAGCGGGAGGTTATTTACTATGTTCAGCTATTAAACGCATGCTGCTAGGCAACAGCCATGGTTGCGTTGGTGAAACCGACAAAGTCCATTCTGAAAGAGACCAGCCAGGCTCCTGTGTCTTTGTGCTCCCTGCTGATGTAAGGGAGTTATTGAAGGGAGTTAGCTCCATCGTTAGCGAAAACTCAGGCTACCTTTAGGTCGGATAGGCGGACCAGCCATTTGACTTTAAGTGACGAGTGAGTTCATGAGTTTTGCTCAACTGTCTTATTGCGTTGAATGTTTCTTTCAACTTAAAAAAAAAAATCGTTTTGACGGTTGACGGTAAACCATTAATATTAACATGCATAGTTTAGTCACGTGTGCACTGGCATCTCTTTTAGAGACAATGGGGAAAGCAAACAAAGTTGTCTGACTGTGTCTGACTGGGGGGGGGGGAGTTAGACCAAACCGTCAACATCAGAAACAAACAGGAAAACTGATTCAACTGACAAAGAAGCAGATGAACCTGAAATTGGAAAAACTAAAAAAAGGAAATGTGTAAAGGCTTGGGAGAAGAAGTATCCCGGCATCTTTGAGCTGGATGGAAAGGTAGCACATCCGACAGAACCACGAGGAAAGACCAACACGAGCAGGCAGCCAACAACACAATGAGGTGGACCCATTGATGGGACGATGAAAAAACATTTACAAGATTTTCCATCCTATTTTCACTGTGATCTGATGTGCTTTGGGTTCACTGGCTTGCTGAAACACCCCCAACTAATTCTGTTTCCCCAACGCCGCCCTGTGAGCCACTGAACCATACATATGTGGTAATTGCTACATTTTTCCCCAAAAAAGAAAAACATTGTGACATTGACAAAATATGCTTAGTTAAATTGTTGAACATCCATTAATTTAAAAGTTGGTTTTACTGATGTAACTGATTAAAATAATCAATCCTTGACAATCTTCTTCTATGAAAACACTTAATGTGCAGACATGGCACGCTGCCTGCTGAGACGGACCATCTGCAGAGAGAGAGAGATGGATTTAAGAGAACAGCAGTCCCATGGAAAACTCTCTATATTAAAGCAGTTACTTTGTAGCATGTGTGCTGTAAAGTCCATGTCTTTTTCTTTCAACTTCTGAAAAAATTAAATCACAAGCCTGCAGTTTGAATAAAGTAAAGTTTTTTTTAAACTTAACACAAAAGAAAAGCAATTTTCTGTAATCACTGTGAATGAAGTAACAGTTCTGAAACAAGTTAGGATAAAGCAGTGCACTGTGTGTTGGTCAAAAGCATGGTGGCTTAGGAAGAATCTGAGTCAACTACAGGACAAATATTTGTGCAGCAATAAGAGATCTGTTTTCTCTGCACAGGTGCAATGAGGAAAATGTTGATTAGTCAGCTCCAAGATACTTTGAAAGCAGGAGGAGCCAACATGGAGGAAAAACAATTTAACATTTGATGACATCTGCGCTCTGCAGCTTCAGTATCAGTGCTTGGGTCTCGTGGGTTGTTCTGTGATGTCGACTGCTCGTCATTAGACTGAAGGCGGAGCTCTCAGTGTACCAGTCCATCTACTCTACATTTTGCCCCTCAGGGCTCTGAATAGAAACCGCAAGAATGAGATTGCAGATGCAAGGGGCTGCAAAGGGGGTTTTCTTGGCATGTTGTCTGGGCTCACCCTTAAAGACAGGCTGAGGAGCTCAAACATCAGGAAAGAGCTTGGAAATGAACATCTACTCCTTGTGGTGGTCCAGGTGTCCAAGGATGATACTTCCTGGACATGGCCCTGTGGAGATAGTCACGGCCTAACTGGGAGGAGACCCCTGGGCCTACCCAGAACACACTGGAGGGATTACATATCCCATCTTGATCCCCGAGAGAGCTGGAAGACGTGGGGGAAAGGATGAGTGGGCTACATGACTTTGCATGCTACCACTCTTAAGTGGCAGAAAATGGATGGATACGAATATATATTGGTAGTCACTGGGATTAATAAACACCATTGTATGTGGAGAGAGCTGAAGTCAAAACCAAAACGTCTAGGTTCAGTTCCACAAGGAAGAACACCTAATTCAGATTCTAGCGGCTTTTTAACAATCCCCATTTTCAATATGTCCTAAACCATCACCATGGCAACAAAATAAACCACTGCCATGGCTGGTTGTAAAACGTGCAAGACAAAGAGAAACCGAAGGGTGTATTTTAGACAGCAGGGACTGCAGCTAGGTGGTAGAGGTGGTAGAGATGACAATAGATGGGACTGTGGGGGGCTATTATGATATGGTTAAAAAACATCAAGTAACAAGGAGCTGTACTTTTTATATGGTAACAAATGAATAGTCGTTCAACTTCAACTTTTGACATTAGCTCTGTAGTAGATATTCATTTATCTAAGACCAAGGATAGCAAACCCAAAGAACACATACAGCGGGTAAAATAAGTACTGCACACGTCACCATTTTTCTCGGTAAATATATTTCTAAAGGTGCTATTGACATGACATTTTTACCAGATGTCGGTAACAACCCAAGTAATCCATACATACAAAGAAAACCAAACAAATAAGTTCAGAAATTCAGTTATGTGTAATAAAATGGAATGACACAGGGGAAAGTATTGAACACATGAAGAAAGGGAGGTGCAAAAAGGCATGGAAAGCCAAGACACCAGCTGAAATCTATCAGTAATTGGAAAGCAATCCTGCCCCTTGTCAGTGCAAATTAATATCAGCTGGTTCAGTCCCAACTGATGGCCTATAAAAAGGTGACTCATTACCAAGGTGTCACACAAGAAACATCTCATGATGGGTAAAAGCAAAGAGCTCTCTCAAGACCTTCGCAACCTTATTGTTGCAAAACATACTGTTGGAAGGGCCGTAGGATATGCGAATATCTCATAGGACTCAATGCCCGGGTCGTTAGGTGCCATAGATATGCACTTTATTGAGAAAACAATGAACTAAAAGACCAAAAACAAATAATAAATGTAACTCATGCCGCTGAGGCTATGATATGTATGAACCGGCTGCACAGACTGCAGTTCGACACACATACACACACACGCGGGGGTGTTAGGGGGTACGTACGCCTGATTTATGGTTCCAAAGCATTAATTCACTTTTGTCATAAGACCTTAGGATGAACCGCTATCAGCGCACACACATTCCACCCCTTCACACAGGCTCTGTAGTGTAGGTTTTCTTGTTTTTATGTTTTACCATTCTAAGTTTTGCTTTGCCAAAGAGTACATATATCGAAGTTTACTCAGAGATTTACTTATGCTGGGCAAAATGTGTATTTTGATACTATGTTTTCTATATTTGCGATATACATCATGTACCAATGTATCCCGTTGAGAACACATGATGTATCCTTGAGATACTGCGTGTTGCGATCATAAACCATGAGCAGATGTGCCATATTTCTTAAGTGTTGGTTAGAGGTCGATGTAGAGTCGACGCTCACTAAGTTCAGTGGGTTCATCAAGTTCATTGTTTCAAGGAAGGGGGGGTTAGCCAAGTGTCTTGGCCCAAGCCGGGAAGTCCCTCGATGGCATGCCAAAGGAGGGTAAAGTGCCCACTTCTGTGGGGGCTGGACCTTCTCTGGTTTTGCTGAGCTGGCTATAAAAACCCTTGATTTTTGGGTCTTGGGTCTTAGTCCTTGTCATTTTTAGCAGTAGTTGGGATACATTTTTGGATTTATCAAAATCTCCGCACTTTTGGATATAACACCTGCTCATTGGATTAAGGTTTTTTTATAGTCTCGTTCATCGCTGCGAAAACTTTAGAACGCGACGGGAAGCACCGGGAGCGACCGCGCGTGACAATACTGATGGCATTGGTTACAGAAGGATTTCTAAACCTCTGAATGTTCCAGTGAGCACTGTTGGGGCCATAATCCGGAAGTGGAAAGAACATCATTTCTACTGCCACCCTAGAAATAGACAAAAATATATCAGTGTTTTCCCCGTGGTTCTGTAGGATGCGCTACCTTTCCATCCAGCTCAAAGATGCCGGGTAACGTTCATGTTGTAGATGTGGATGTAACGTTCATGTTGTAGATGTAACGTTCATGTTGTAGATGTAACGTTCATGTTGTGGATGTAACGTTCATGTTGTAGATGTGGATGTAACGTTCATGTTGTAGATGTGGATGTAACGTTCATGTTGTAGATGTAACGTTCATGTTGTGGATGTAACGTTCATGTTGTAGATGTGGATGTAACGTTCATGTTGTAGATGTGGATGTAACGTTCATGTTGTAGATGTGGATGTAACGTTCATGTTGTGGATGTAACGTTCATGTTGTAGATGTGGATGTAACGTTCATGTTGTGGATGTGGATGTAATGTTCATGTTGTGGATGTAACGTTCATGTTGTGGATGTAACGTTCATGTTGTGGATGTAACGTTCATGTTGTGGACGTAACGTTCATGTTGCTTTCAGTTGGATATTTTTTGTTTTGCAATCAGACGGAATGAGTGTTTGCAGGATGGATGTTGGTGGTTAACTAAACTAAAGCTTCCAGTGAATGTCCTTTAGAGAAATGCTATGTTTTAGCTTCTCCTCTCAAGCTAAACCCGGACAGCGAACAGCATCTTAGACACCAAGTAAGCGGACCCAGCTTCTGAATGATTAGCTGCTCTACAGTGAACAGCACAGGTAGCTGTGATATTGCTAGCTGTGAGAGTGAATGAGTGAGTGAGTGATTCTGTTGAAACAGCCAGTGTTTGGGAATGACAGTGTGTTACATTACTGCAGAAAAGTTTAACTATAGTAACTTTACAAAACAGAGAAGGCTGCAGTCTCAAAATGTTTAGACCACAGAAGAAGAAAAAAAAAAAAAAAAAAAAAAAAAAAAAATCACAAATACATGACAGAAACCAGTCTTAAATTAATGGACATTAATGACTAAAATTTGACTAAAAACTAAATGCCTATTTGTCAAAAGACCATCGCTAAATCAAATTCAGGTGCTAAAATTAACATCGCTAGACAGAGTGGCAGTAGGCTTGTTAACAACAGGGGAAACTGGATTTTACAATTATGGTTGCTAGTTTCCCAGGTGACCGATGCTAAGGTGAGACTCACCTGGGGAAGGCATCAAAGCAATAGGTCTTCCGTGTGTCAGGAAAGGCCACCCGAAGCCCTGACATGAGCGGTGAGTGGAGGATGACAGCAGCACATTCGTAGCGAGCAGCCAGGTCGATGGTGGGCACAGTGCCGATACTCTGACCGTACAGGATGATGTTCTCCGGTGTTACACCGTACCTGTACGACACACAGACAAGTCAGATTCAGTCAGAGTGCTTTTACAAAGAAGGAACAAGACAACACCATTCTTTAGAAGCAATTCAAAACAACAAAATCTTTATTTACCATTGGGAAGACTTCGGCCCTGATCAAACAGAGAGCTTAGAAGCAGGTTAGGGCAGCTTTTTGGAATTGTTTCAAAGAAAGTTAAGCGTTTTCCTAACTGCTTTTTTTTTTTTGTAACCGCTTATTTTCTGCTCTATGGTTAGTTCGGCACATTTCACGCTGTGTTGACAAAGCGTATCAGTGTTGAGTCTCCTCCTGTCGTCATTGACGTCCTGACATTGTTGTATCAGTGGTGGCTACCACATGGCAGTAATGTGGCGTTAACTACAGTTTTACATGAAAATTACCCGAAATTGGCAAATACTGCCGTTTAGAGCCAGTTTCTTGACGATATCGAGTTCCGAGTCTATATCTTCTACCATAGTACTTCATATTTGTAATGGAAGTGGACAAAACGTATGTGTATGAACCATAGAACAAAAAAAAGGCAGGCCTGACCAAACAGAAAAAGGCAGTCAGGCCTGCCTTTTTCACATACACTTAGACTCTAAGTGTATGTGAAGTCTTTAGTAAAGATGCACCAGTTGTCACCGGTGAATAGCCAGTCGGACACATATTTGAGATTTTTTTGTGGGACGCATTTACACTCAATAAACCCACACACATGCAGTAAAGTTGACATTAGACAAGCAGTCTGTAAAGGCAGTTTGTATGTAAATGTTACAACATCCCGTTTGTTTTTGATGAGTATGTTAAACCCTTTAAAATACATTTTATAAAATATGTGAATGCATCATCATTTTGTGCATCTTATTTTTATTTTTTTTTTTATAAGTGGCTTTTGGTTATATATATACATATATAGACAACTATTTTGTGTGCACTGAAAAATATTTTGGGTGGAAAGAGATACATTTTCATTCTGTATGCATTAATAAATACTGAGACTGATATGATCCCATATTTAATAAACATGATCAAGACAACTCTCTTCATCAGAGAGAACATGACAGAGAAACTCAATTGTCTCTTGAAGACAGTGAGTTATGGTTAAAAGGTCCAGAAAAACAAAGAGTTGAGATTATTTTGTCAAAAACGCAACTCCACTGTTTATGAGCAATGATAAAAAAAAAATAGTAAAATCACTAATGTTTTGTGCAAATCTATTAATAATAGTAGTGCACTGGTGCAGCGCGTGTTGAAACTACTTAAGAGTCCATGCTCTTTTAGCTGACCAAACACTGAGTGGATCAGCAGCAACATTCAGAACCAAAACTAAGCAAAGGAGAATCACTAGCCTAAATCTGGGCGCGCTTGGAAAAACATTCAAGAGACCGGGGGGATGCCTGGGGTCAGGTATGCACTGGGTGGTGCCTGGTAGAGAACCATCGGATACGTGACCTGGACAGTGGCGTGGCTTGTCTTCTCAAGTACAGCAGGGTGAAAGGCAGCGTGGACAGAAAAGAGAGGGGAGGACCGGGAGGATATGTTCCCCTGCCAGAACTCACAATCTGGGGAGGAAGCTTTAAACAAACCCTCCCTTCTCCTGACGGTGCTGGGAAGGCAGAGAGAGGCTGAGCAGGAACCTTCAGCAGCCCTCTGCCACGACACTCGCACAGAAGGATTAGACCCTCGCTTGACAGGCAACCATGACGAAGGGTTTGGACAAGAGGTGCTGGGTTGGACGCGTGCTGTGAAGTGATGCCATCATAAGAGCGCTTCAGATAACAGCTTGGGTGTGACTAATCTTCTGTCGGCCTAGACAAATCCAGCCTCTGATAAGCAGCAACTGAACTGAGCAGTCGTCTTGACAGAAGATTATGAGCGCGCACACACGGATAGACAAAGTACCCAACGGCCAGCTGACTGACTACACACTGGACTGTGATCGAGCACACTGTTTGGACTAGACACGCGGGTACAAAACTAAAGGGTGATTATAGCCATAAGTGTCAATCGTTCTGGTAATGAGAAGGGTAAAGACTTGGCTATCTCATTAAATCCTACTGACTCTATTACAGATTAGGGCTGCAACAACGAACCAATAAAAGCAAATATAAAATTAGTTTGGAGCAAATCTGATCATAGATTAGATGGATCTATGATATGATGCGCCACACATGCTGGGGCAACGTTTCAGTGGGAGCAGTAAACCTGCAAATACCAAACTGAACAGGAAGAAATAGCTTTGCTGGAACAAAGAAAAATGAATCAGAATCAAAGAAACGCAGTGAAGGTGAGAAAAGAAAACGAGTTCATCCAAGCCCAGTTCGGACAAAACCCATTGTGTTTGTAAAAGTTTGCATAATCAGCTGTGTGGAACTTGTTTGGTTTTTTTTTGATTCGAAGATGATGGAAGTTTAAAACAAGCAAACTTCAAGCACATGAATCATCATCAAACATTTCAATAAGACGAAGCTATCAAAGCCAGGAAAATCCTCGTCAGCCAACCACACATCCCTGTTCCCTGCCATAACCTACTGGCTCTGACAACAAGACCCCAGAGACTGAGGTAAAAAAAAAAAACACAGATATGGCTTTGGTCACTGCAAAGCAAGTGGTTAATGCTGAGAAAAGACAAAACAGACAAACTCAACGCGTGTGTTTAGCAGCAGACGAGGCAGGAATGGGAGAAATGTTTTTGCAGCCACAGCTCAGGCTAAACTATGGTAGTGTAGTAAACTACAGTGGATAATAGATATGCTAATGTATGTGCTGCACTGATAACACAAGCAAAACAGGCTAAATCCATCTTTCCATCATTTATCGCCACTTGCAGTGTCTTTATGAAACAGTTCACCAGTCTGGGAGAGTTAGAAGCCATTCTAACCGTACATGTTAAATGGATTGTACTTGTGCAGCCACTCGAACCACTCAAAGCACTTTAACACAACATGCCATCAGGTTGCCGGGCTATTGGGAGCAATTTGGAGCGAAGTGTCTTTCCCAAGGACACATCGACATGGACTGGGAATCAAACCGTCGATCTTCTGATTGGAAGACAATCCGCACTACCTCTGCTGCCTTAGATGCTGCGTGCATTGTCGTGGACACGTGCAAACACTTTCCAAATTCTTAGCATCAATTGTTTAGCTGCCGGGTTGTCAGCCATCTGTCTGTCTGGAGTACTCCTGTCAGGTTGTTCAGGGGAGAGAGAGAGAGAGATTTGAGGGAGACTTTTTTAAAGCAAGAAAAATAGATATTAGAGTCATTTGAATTGTATATTATTATGGAAATAACCCCTGTAGATGTCAATAATAAATTAAAAGGATATTATTTACACTGACTTCAGGAATTAAATTAAATTATGGTGTTGAAAGGTCTGGAGCCTGGAATACCAGCTGCTAACCTGTTATATCAAAAGATATCATGGGTTCTTTTCCTAATGCTTTAAACTTAAATTGGCCCTATTATGCTTTTCCACTTTTTCCCTCTTCTTGTGTTATTGTAAAATGTAAAAGGTCCGTAGAGTGTAAAACCTGAAGTCCACCCCTAAAAGGAGTTACCCCCCCAGAAGCTCCTGAAACAGCTCCATTGAATGCTCTCCTTCACTTCTGTAACACTACGAGGTCACAATGTAACTTTATGAGGTCATAATGTAACTTTATGAGGTCACAATGTAACTTTATGAGGTCATAATGTTACGGAAGTGACGTAAAACTCTCCAGCTAGTTTTGCCCTCACTCCAACATAAAAGAAAAAGATGGAGCTGAAGTCCACATCTACTATGGTGTAGTGGTTACGACAGCAGTCTGTCACCCAGGAGCCCCGTGTTCAAACCCTATTGTGAGCTATTGTTCATCATCTCATTCTTTGGAGGAAGAGTTTTTTGAAATGTGAAACGTTGACCAATCACAACAGAGCGGGCTAGCTGACCAATCAGAGCAGACTTTGCTTTCTGGAGGGAGGAGCAAGCGCTACAACGGAGCGTTTCAGAGAGAGGGTGAGAAGAGGTGCTGCAGGACAGCCAGCATGAGAAAAACAAGGAGGATTATGGGCATTAACGCATGTAAACATGTTGTAACTGTAACGTGAGATAAGAACATGCACCCGGAAAATAGCATAATAGGGCCTGTTTAACACTTCCAGTTTAAGGAGTGTCATTATTTGGAATGAAGGGAAACAGACCACTGTGAAAACACTTATCCAAATACTGGAGATTATGACTGGAAAGCTACTTCCAAAGAAAAAGAGATAGCGAGGGAGGGAGGGAGAATGAGAGAGAGAGAGAGAGAGAAAGAGAGAGCAATGTTTCCATATGCAAACTCAGGCTAGTCTAACATGGCCTGTTCAAACATACTCTAGAAATTCCATGGAAACATTATGAGTGGCACTCAAACCTTGAAGTCAAAGCCAAAGTAGAACAGTCTCCAAATCAAGTAGTAGCGTTGGGTTTTCTCAAGTTCATTATGTAGCCTTCTGAGAGAAAGTGGGGGTTCATGATTAGGTGCATGAACAGGAAGTGCTTTGGAAACCTAAGCGGTGGCATGTGATCAAGACATCGGGTCACATGTGTTTTGTGGAACAATCCCCTCAGACAAAAACAGACTGATGCTACAGACAGAAAAGTTTCAGTCTTCCTTAGAAGTCTCAATGGAGGCTTAAAATCTCATAAAACCAATCATGTTTTTGAAAAGCAGGAACAATAGCCCTGGCAGGTCCTTATGTAGCCTGGATCATGCTACCTCACTGTAGCCCTGTGGGGCATTGTGTCAAAAAGCTTCAGGAAAAAAAGACACAACCAGCATACAAACCACCCCTTAATTAAAGTGAGTAAATGGGGGGGGGGGAGGCCCAAACTGATGCCTGAGGCGTTCAGGTGGATTGCCAGAGGCGACATTATGCAGGATGAAAACATTCTAAAACGTGAAGCTCAGTGAGAAGTATTTCAAACTGCCCCGTTTAAAAATCCAATGACAAACAAAGAGTTATCATTAACATCATTATTCAGAAAGAGAGACGTTCAGGAGCCCAACACACTGATACAGCAGAGACT
This sequence comes from Anoplopoma fimbria, assembly GCF_027596085.1. Taxonomy (NCBI): domain Eukaryota; kingdom Metazoa; phylum Chordata; class Actinopteri; order Perciformes; family Anoplopomatidae; genus Anoplopoma; species Anoplopoma fimbria. The sequence goes on from NC_072450.1 coordinate 32,220,747, forward strand.
GGGATGCTTCTCTCAGACTCTTCTACATGTACCCCCTCATGGAAGACAGCATTGAAGCTGGGAACAAGGTAAATAGATTTTACTGTAACATCTAATCTTGTTTGATGGTTGTAGCCCACGGTCTTAATGAAATTCTACACCCACTGTCAAGCCCCGTCTCACCAACATGTATTAAATGTTTAAGATATAGGAAATTTCATTTTGCACTGGGTTCTTTTTCCAAATCTATATATAGATCGATGGTCTATGCAAATCAGCATAAGTTGACCATTTTTATTTTTTATCAAAATTTAACTCTGACACTTGGTGAGGGAAGGGTCACTTGATCCCCCCCCCAGGGATAAAGATGGAACTAATGCAGTCAGTGAGAAAAGCAACGTTATGTTCTATATTTTTCGACAGGACCAGTTCCAATTTCTTTGTCCAAAATGAGAAAATGCTGGACAATAATTAAGCTTATACAGATTCAAATGAGTCCACGTATGCATTGTGTGGACTGGAATCTTTGCTTAGGCCATTTGGGAAATCACACACACATCATTAATGCAGGGTCACGCTGCCTGTTGGGCCAACACTAGCTTCATCAGACAGAGCGATGCCCAGCGAGGACAGAATGGAGACCCAGCTCAGAGGCTAGAGACGTCCATGCTTCACTTCTACCTCTCAGTAAAAGCAGAGGAAGCTTAGCCTTTTTCAACCAACCCACCACAAAGCCAACATTCACACTGATGTGATGACGTTTGGGGGGGAAAACTAATGAAAGAAAATCATGCTCATTTGAATTTGCAGATTGGAATGTCTAACCAAGCAATAATCTCTTTATCCATCCACATGGTGATAGGGCAGCAGCTTTCTGCACCGTCTTCTTTTAAGACGAGCTCCCTTAATTTGCTATTGCAAACTAACACCCTCGGATTTCATTCCAACCTACGGGGACCTTCTGAAGCTGCGACAGCTTCATCTGTTCGGGGTTTGGGGGCACAACATTAGGAAGTGATTCTTTCGGGCTTGATTGTGGGAGATGTATTTCCAAACAACAACAAGTACAATAAACTCATTAAGCAATTATCCAAAATGTCAAGCCGAACTAATCGTTGCACAAACAAATCTTCAAAGTTTTTCTAGCAGCATCAATTCAGCAGAGCCCTAAAGGCTGAGTAAAAGGACTGCCACTATGAAATGAAATTGCCGTTTAAGGGCATAGTCTTAATGATTTCCCACAAAATGTAATTAGAAAGTTATTGAATAAACATAAACCTTCTCCTCCTCAGGTTTTGAGCTCCCCTAAGGAGGGTCTAATGATTAACACTGCTTTATGCTTGGGCAGGTTCCACAGGGTCAAGGAACAGAGAAATGTTACTTCGATGCTGCGTAGGAACAGACTCTCTGGGTTTCCCTTCAGCAGCGTTTAGACTATGTGTCAAATGGGACATTAATCTGAGGCATGTTCAGAATGAGAAATCTACGGGTGGACTTTACTTTGGAAGAAGTAATGACCAGCCTCGTACCCTCGTAGTTGTATCAACTTATGTATGTAGTCAACTGACTGTCACATCATATATAAAGCATTCATTGTCAGATGTAAAATGAAACTGGATGAATTACAAATAACATATACTATTATAATAAATAAATGTTATTTTCTGATTTTAAGTAAAACATGGGCCGGATAAAAAAATTGAATACATAACAGAAAGCTTTTGAAAATTGTGACTCTAGAAATAAAAGTATGTAATTTGAAGAAAATTGATTAAACTGACTCGTTCTCGCCCTGCAGCCAAATATATTCAGTTCATTAAGGAGTGAAGTGGTCAATCAAAAAAGCCACAATATCCATATTCTTCTCATCTTCTGAAAAGAGAAATGTGTGTGCAGGGACTTTATCTGAGGTTATGAATCCACTTTTTTTCCAGCTCTATTCCCCTCTATGTTAACATCATTTTTGGGCAGTGAATTTCTTCATTTCGGATGCGCGTCGGTACGTTTTCCTCAAAAGAGTAGACGGTCTGTGGACATGTGAGACGTACTGGGTTTGAACTTCCCGTAGAAAGAATGAATATAAGAGTCTGTCCCATTCTTGGTGAAGGATCTGGTCTCAGTGTCCACATTTGTCTTTTTGGAGCACGCCATGTGAAATAACTTCTGTGACTCACTTACTTCTCACACTGTTGGGTCTCTTTCCCGTCTCTCCCGTGCGAGTGTACCTAACTGGAGTTGCCATGCCCACCGGAATAAACATATTTGATTGGCTGAGTAGCATCACGTGATACGATTAAAAGCGCATGTAATTGGTCCGTGTGTTTCCTGGGCCACTGAACTAATGTTAAATTAGAAGCGCGCAGTTAAAATGGAATAATCCTCAACTACCGATCCGGTTATGGGTCCAGGTCAAGAGAAAAACGGCGTCTGGGTCCTGAACCGGACCGCAGTCCCACTATAATTTACCCCTGCCGTAGGGTCTCCATCAAATCTGTATAAAGAAGCTTTAAATATATTTGAAAATGTAAAAAGTTATACAACCTAAAAGAGGAAATGTGACCATCTCATACCTACGACGTCTGAGATGAGCAGACATGGAAGAGAATAGTTAGATAATTATTAGCTTATCAAGTACCAACAAAACAACTGCAGCTCAATTTGTATTTTAAACAATTGCATTCAGTCTGTTGTGTCCTTATTTTTGCCCCGTCCCAAAAATCATTTCAACGCTCTGAAGTCAGTAAACCATCAAAAACTTTGTTTTCAGAATTTATAGGGTTTTTTTCCCTTCAAAAAAACCCCACACAATTCAAATAAGGAAATAAAAGATTATAGGTTTATTGATTAAAACAAATCTAGTCATTAGTAGTTTTAATGATAGAGATAGTATTAGGGAGTTAAACATCATAATTCATCTCTAATATCTATTTTATATTAATGTGAAAACATCTCCTTCAAACTACTGGATTTATTCAAGTTTATCACCATCACTATAGTTTACATAATAACATGTGAACACATCATGATAACGTTATACTTTATCTTTGCACAATACTCATTTTTACTGAGCAGAGCCTGAAGGCATCATAATGTAACGTTACTAGCTCTCCTCCTGTTGATCAAGGATCCACAGTGATCCGATACATCACTACTCTGGGCACATTTTGGATTCAATTACTTACGTACGTTTGCACAATCAGGACATTTCAGTCGACAATTAATTGCCATACAATTAATTTCCAAGACAGATTTGTCTTTTTCTGTTCAATTTGTGCCACACAGTTCTGTTTGGCTTTAAGACATATATCTATTAAGTTAATTGCAATAGCTGCTAATTGAAATGATACGATGGTTGGAAAATAAGTGTCACTCAATGTTCAAATAGTGTGCCGAGACAATGTTTCACCTCTAGCTCTGCTGCTTACAGATGTATTTTGAATAGTGTGTTGTGTAGCCCTTCCCACTTAATGTAACAATAAACAGGTTTCAAGGCCGGAAAGTGAAAAACAAGGCTCGAGTTCATTTTCAAAAGTGAATGTGTAACAGAAAAATACAAGACCTGTGTCACCCACTCCTGCTTCAGCTTCAGCTTGCAGGGGAAACATTTTTATGTGAATTATCGAATTAAAAAAAGCTTGATGGAACGTGACCTAAAGCTGTCAAACACACCGCACCTGCACAGGGAGACTCTACACTATGAGTCAAGAGACCCGTTATTGGCAGCAGCGAGAACTGTGGTATGGTAATTAGTGTTATTGCCTCAACCCAGCTGATGGAAACACCCCTCATACACATTCTATTTTTGTCATTTGACTGTCTTTAAATTCGTTTGACTGATGAATCTCAGAATTGGTCATAATGATGGCGTGATCAGGCGATCATGTAATTGCAGCAGGCCTAGCGCTTGTGCAGCGTTTGGGATGATGATGATGGTTTTCCCCCCGTACCAGCGTAGCAGCAGCAGACCGGCTGCTCTCCACTGCTGCTCTGAGGAGCTTCATGTTTCCCCTCTTACACCAGAACACACACCAACGAGTGACGTTGGTCAGTAAATTACACTTTTTCATTTCACTAACATGCTATATCCTGTCAACCGTATTAAATGTGCATACAGACGACATTCGATTTTTCTGTTTGCTCGGACAATGACCTTCATCAAGACCGGTAAGCTGATATTACAGCTCTTTCATGTTGTCTTTAAGGAGATTAATAGCCTGAAATGTGTGCCCCCCTGTTCTATCAAGAACGATTTCTAATCAAGTATCAATTCTGAATTGAATCATGAAATTCCCAAACATTCCCACCCAGACAACTCAGTGGATGATTGTTTACTCAAATGATGTACTCTGTCTTACATTACATTACAGTCATTTAGCAGACGCTTTTATCCAAAGCGACTTACAGGAAGTGTATTCAACATAGGTATTCAAGAGAACTACTAGTCACCAGAAGTCATAAGTGCATCTCCTTTCTTAAACAAGCATCTAAAAGCATAAACCAGAGCAAAAGTATAGTGCAGAAGCAAATTACTACGAAAACAATAATTGCAACAACTAAAATAATAAGTGCTACAAACTACTACGAATAGGATAAGTGCAATAAACAAATACAAACAATAAGTGCAACGAACTGATACGAATACAATAAGTGCAGCAACTAATACGAATGCAATAAGTGCTACGAGGAAGGCTCCGGGTAGTACTTCTTGAAGAGGTGAGTTTTCAGCCTGCGCCTAAAGATGGGCAGCGACTCTGCTGTCCTGACGTCAGTGGGGAGTTCATTCCACCACTGAGGGGCCAGGACAGAAAAAAGCTGTGACCGGGTGGATCGGCCGCAGGGACCTCTGAGCGACGGGGCAACCAATCGCCCCGAGGCAGCAGAGCGAAGTGGTCGGGCGGGGGTGTAGGGCTTGACCAAGGCCTGGAGATAGGAAGGAGCTGTTCCTTTCACTGCCCTGTAGGCTAGCACCAGAGTCTTAAACTGGATGCGAGCTCTTACAGGGAGCCAGTGTAGAGAACGGAGAAGGGAAGTTGTGTGGGAGAACTTGGGACGATTGAACAACTTTTTTTGGTCCCTAAAAAAGGTTCTGACAGTACCGCACTACAATGAGGTTTTAAGGTATTTTCATGGATTCAGAATAGTTTATGGCTTAAATGATTGTTTTAAGATTAAACCATTAATTGTCACATTGCTATTACTATTACCTGTACCATTACGCTTTCTCGCCTCGCAGGTTTCGATGAATCGTTGTGGTACCTGGACTGTGGACGTGTCTCCTGCTGTGACCCGGCTGACTCCCACTGCTACTTCGATTATTATTATTAGTCAAATTATTAATACTATTCCCTATTTCATAATTATAATTCTACTATAATAATTGCTGCTGTTATTATAAGTAGTTTTTTCCTTCGTTACTCTGTTTACTGCCCTTATTATATGAATAATTTATGTCATATACATTGAATGTGTTGTATCTCTGTTATGCTGTTCATTCTGTACACATGACATCTATTGCATTCTGTCCATCCTGGGAGAAGGATCCCTCCTCTGTCGTTCTCCCAGAGGTTTCTTCCTTTTTTCTAAGGACAGAGGATGTGAGGATCTAAGGACAGAGGATGTGAGGATCTAAGGACAGAGGATGTGAGGATCTAAGGACAGAGGATGTGAGGATCTAAGGACAGAGGATGTGAGGGTCTAAGGACAGAGGATGTGAGGATCTAAGGACAGAGGATGTGAGGATCTAAGGACAGAGGATGTGAGGGTCTAAGGACAGAGGATGTGAGGATCTAAGGACAGAGGATGTGAGGATCTAAGGACAGAGGATGTGAGGGTCTAAGGACAGAGGAACTGAGGATCTGAGGACAGAGGATGTGAGGGTTCCGGGACAGAGGATGTGAGGGTCTAAGGACACTGGATGTGAGGATCTAAGGACAGAGGATGTGAGGCTCTAAGGACAGAGGATGTGAGGGTCTAAGGACAGAGGATGTGAGGGTTAAGGACCGGGACAGAGGATGTGAGGGTCTAAGGACAGAGGATGTGAGGATCTAAGGACAGAGGATGTGAGGATCTAAGGACAGAGGATGTGAGGGTCTAAGGACAGAGGATGTGAGGGTCTAAGGACACTGGATGTGAGGATCTAAGGACAGAGGATGTGAGGATCTAAGGACAGAGGATGTGAGGATCTAAGGACAGAGGATGTGAGGATCTAAGGACAGAGGATGTGAGGCTCTAAGGACAGAGGATGTGAGGGTCTAAGGACACTGGATGTGAGGATCTAAGGACACTGGATGTGAGGATCTAAGGACAGAGGATGTGAGGATCTAAGGACACTGGATGTGAGGATCTAAGGACAGAGGATGTGAGGATCTAAGGACAGAGGATGTGAGGATCTAAGGACAGAGGATGTGAGGATCTAAGGACAGAGGATGTGAGGATCTAAGGACAGAGGATGTGAGGATCTAAGGACAGAGGATGTGAGGATCTAAGGACAGAGGATGTGAGGATCTAAGGACAGAGGATGTGAGGATCTAAGGACAGAGGATGTGAGGATCTAAGGAGAGGATGTGAGGATCTAAGGACAGAGGATGTGAGGATCTAAGGACAGAGGATGTGAGGATCTAAGGACAGAGGATGTGAGGATCTAAGGACAGAGGATGTGAGGGTCTAAGGACAGAGGATGTGAGGATCTAAGGACAGAGGATGTGAGGGTCTAAGGACACTGGATGTGAGGATCTAAGGACAGAGGATGTGAGGATCTAAGGACAGAGGATGTGAGGATCTAAGGACAGAGGATGTGAGGATCTAAGGACAGAGGATGTGAGGGATCTAAGGACAGAGGATGTGAGGATCTAAGGACAGAGGATGATCTAAGGAGGATCTAAGGACAGAGGATGTGAGGATCTAAGGACAGAGGATGTGAGGATCTAAGGACAGAGGATGTGAGGATCTAAGGACAGAGGATGTGAGGATCTAAGGACAGAGGATGTGAGGATCTAAGGACAGAGGATGTGAGGATCTAAGGACAGAGGATGTGAGGATCTAAGGACAGAGGATGTGAGGATCTAAGGACAGAGGATGTGAGGATCTAAGGACAGAGGATGTGAGGGTCTAAGGACAGAGGATGTGAGGATCTAAGGACAGAGGATGTGAGGATCTAAGGACAGAGGATGTGAGGGTCTAAGGACAGAGGATGTGAGGGTCTAAGGACAGAGGATGTGAGGGTCTAAGGACAGAGGATGTGGGATGTGAGGGATCTAAGGACAGAGGATGTGAGGATCTAAGGACAGAGGATGTGAGGATCTAAGGACAGAGGATGTGAGGGTCTAAGGACAGAGGATCTAAGGACAGAGGACAGAGGATGTGAGGATCTAAGGACAGAGGATGTGAGGATCTAAGGACAGAGGATGTGAGGATCTAAGGACAGAGGATGTGAGGATCTAAGGACAGAGGATGTGAGGATCTAAGGACAGAGGATGTGAGGATCTAAGGACAGAGGATGTGAGGATCTAAGGACAGAGGATGTGAGGGTCTAAGGACAGAGGATGTGAGGATCTAAGGACAGAGGATGTGAGGATCTAAGGACAGAGGATGTGAGGGTCTAAGGACAGAGGATGTGAGGATCTAAGGACACTGGATGTGAGGATCTAAGGACACTGGATGTGAGGATCTAAGGACAGAGGATGTGAGGATCTAAGGACAGAGGATGTGAGGATCTAAGGACAGAGGATGTGAGGATCTAAGGACAGAGGATGTGAGGATCTAAGGACAGAGGATGTCACATGTGTACAGATTGTAAAGCCCGCTGAGGCAAATTTGTAATTTGTGATTCTGGGCTCTACAAAATAAACTGAATTGAATGCATGAGACAGTGTACCTGTAGGTTGCATGTGGGGAAATGAACCCATGTTAAGATGTTAGGCTCTGCCACAGAAGCTGGATATGAGCATGTGTTGGGGCTAGCCGACTACATGGACATCAAACAGGTGTACTGATCCACAACACTCACTTGTTCCTCAGGACCTGCCAGGCCGCCTCGATGTCCGCATACAGGTTCTTCTCGGAGGGCTTCCCGGTGCTGACCCCGTACCCGGAGTAGTCGTAGGAGAACACGTTGCAGTTGATCCTGGAGCCGAGGCCGATGTAGAAGCTGCACATCTGGCCCAGGTCCACGGCGTTTCCGTGGGAGAACAGCAGCGTGTACCGGCTGTTCGGGGCGCAGCGGACAAACATGCAGCCGACCCGGTTCCCCCGGCTGCTCCTGGTGCTGAACACCTCCACGGCGTCCAGCTCCCTCTGGGAGTACTGCCAGTCCGCACGCTCAGTCAGGTGCAGGCTGGCCGCCCCGCCGGCGTCGGTGTGGATGGAGTAGGTGGGCTCCGGGGGGAGGAAGGCCAGCTTGGCCGCGATGCGACTGGGACAGGGCGGACAACAGAACAGCCAGCACAGCTCGCCCAGAGAAAAGCCGTTCATCCTGGGGCCTTGTTCGGGCATGTGGGGGGGCGGTGGGGCTGCCCGGAGGAGACGCCTCTGCTCAGGCGAGAGGACCGGTGCGTTCAGGCGTGAGGAGCTCCTATGCCTCCATCACAGACCGCACCGGGCGGTGCTGGGGACCGGTGGTCGGTGTCTCGGCTAACGCAGTAGCAGGTGGTTAGCTAGCGAGCTAACCACACTGAGACTGATGAGGAGACGACGGGGACTACAACGAGACAGCCCGGAGCATCTCAGTGTACGGACAGAACTACAAGAACCAGAGAACCAGAGAACCACAGAACTACAGAACCTCTCCGGCCTCGACACACATCACTTGCTTTGCGTCAAGATGTGTTGCTAATATGCTGTGAGGATGAGGACGGCCATGTCTGTAGTGTGAAGACAAGTCCACTTCCGGTACAACCGGATATCCGGTTTGGCTTTTATTTTGACGTTAAGGTGTTTTTTTGTTTTTTGTTTGATTTTAGTCATTTTTTTAATTTTTTATTTCTTGATTGTATTTTTGAATTTGGTTTTATTATCAGTGTAGAATTTTTTATTTTTTTTCTTGTTAATCCAGACAGAGGTGTAAATGATTGAGTCTATTTGAAGACATTTGGACCATATTTCAATGTGATTTGTTAAAGTGAAAATGTTTTCATCTACATGGTGCTAATAATGGAGCATTTTCATTGTACAGCCTAATTAAGAAACAACATCAAAATGTCTCATTTGAAAAGCCAGTAGATACATTACAAATACTTCTTTTATTGGTAGTATATTTGACAAGCTGTATTATTATTTGTGTATGTACACTTTTTCACAATATTCTAATTTTCTGAGATACTGAATTTTGGGTTTTCATTAAAAGAAATAAGCGCTTGAAATATTTCACTCTGTGTGTAATGAATCCATATAATATATGAGTTTCACTTTTTGAATTGAATTATCGAAATAAACGAACTTTTCCATGATATTCTAATTTATTGAGATGCACCTGTAATGTTTTTGTGCACACTAGAGTCTCTACATCACAAGGAAGCTAATCGACGTATGCATATGATAAGTAAAAATATATAAAACAAAGCAATCTTCTTGCCCACCACAAATACCTGTGTTCACATGTAAGCTTGTTTCCCAGTCAGCAAGGGGTCACACTATACTAACTTTTCTATCAATGGATGTTTTTAATTGTATAGTGGTACAATGTTCCATATTGTTGTCATCAGATAAAGGCAAAGATCATCAGTATTATGACAGAAAATCAGTTATCCAGTGTAAATAGTAGTAATGAGGGTTTGCTCTGCATAGGTTAAATATATTATCATGTATATTTGGTGACCATTTCAGAAATGGCTCATAAGATTTGTTGATAGTTATTCAAGGAAAAGAAGCAAATCTTCACATTTGTGAAGCTGTAACAATGAAATCATTGCATTAAGAATGACTCAAACGACCATCGAAATAGGTGCCAAATAATTCATTGTATCATTTATTGTTTTGTAGTTTATTAAATAAATAAAGGATTGCATTTTTAAAAGTTCTTAACATGCAAAAACTTTTTAAAATCTTTTTCAAAAATGTAACTAGAAACTTAAGCTGTCGAATAAATGTAGTGCGGTAAACAGTACAATATTTGCCTCTGAAATGTAACTGAGGAGAAGGAGAAAGTTCCATGAAAAGAAAAGACTCAAGTTAAGAAGAGGTACCTCTGATGAGCACTTAAGGGTAGTTCTTGAGTAAATGACTCAGTTATTTTCCACCACTGGTATCCAAAGCAGTATAAAACAAACACAGGACCTTCAACCAAGAGACCGCTGTTTGTGTCCCATGTGAAACCAGACAGGAACATTGACTCTACACTTGTTCTGTAACGTTGTCTAAAAGTCCACTAAGGCCAGTTCTTATTTATTTACATTGTAACAATATTATTTGATCACTTACCATGATCTTTTTTTCAACCTTAACCAAGTAGTTTTGTTGCCTAAACCTAACCTATCTTTTCAAAACGTTAACCAAGAAACTATAAAATATGCTTTTGGTTCAGAAACATCGAAATTCGACGTATCTCACAGTTTGTAAAACACGTACAATGCCAAAAAGAATTATGTCGACCGTGTTGAAAATAATCAACATAATCCTGTCAGCATTGCTGTGTGCTTCTTACAAACAAAATACAAATCAGATGTATGAATGTCTTTTAAACACATACACAGTACAGTCACACACAGGACACGGGATGTCATCACTAGAGTTCAGTGACAGCAGAAGCATGTGTTCATTTCAAACCCACCTGAGAGGCAGAAGAGGATCAGCTGCACACACACATTTCAGCGCTGCCACTAATAACCGTGTGGAAACCAGAGTTTGCTGCATGTGTCACATCCTGGAGGAGGGAAGCCATCACGAGATGGACTAATGTGTTCCAATCTAACAGACTGCAGCGTTGGAGTCAGTGCCAGGCTTCCAATACAAATACAGCAGAATAAATTGCCAATTGCTCAATACCATATGTCTGATATCTGGAACAGATTGGGTAAAGCTATGTTTTGCCAAGTATAAGTAGAATATCAATGAGTCTGACATCTGACCTAAGATGTCTCACCCTTGCAAATGTATTCTGTACCAGAGCCTGGAACACCGGCACTACAGTGTGCACAGCTATGATTCTAGAATCACAATTTAGAATCTGGAATTGTCCACACAGAAAATACAGGATCATGAATCTGCCAACATGAAACATCTCAAGTCTAATTATATACAACCTTTCTCCTCACCTGGTGTATCATTAAATGTTGAACGGATACTTTTGTATCTTCTCTTTCTTGCAGAGCCCTTTATATCACCCTGATCCATAGGAAAAGTTAGTGTGTTGATCCAGATACTACAGAAAGGACAGACATTGTGACGTTTTATATGATGCAGTTATTACTTAGTACTCCTTTCACAAGGCCGAGCCCTGGCTCTGTGCTCGACTGTCAGCTGGTTGTATCTTGTGGTTGTATCTATGGTGCTACCGTCAGCGTATGGCTGTACTACGGCTACTGTTCCTGGAACAGTTTTGCCTCAATTGGTTACAGATTTTCTGAAAGCATTCGTCATTCTCCGAACTCTACACACAAATCCATAAACACACGCACAAAAGGCCAAACTCCTGCAAATTAAAACTTTGAAAACTTCAGACATTACTACGAAACAGTGAAAACTGATTTAAATAAGTATGAATGAAAAACACTTGTATCAGGGAATGGTAAATGGACTTTACTTCTATAAGGCTTTTCTAATCTTATGACCACACAAAGCTCTTTAACACTACATGTCATATCATTCACCCATTCACACCCATTCATACACAGATGGCAGGGGCTACCATGTAAGGTGCCACCTTACATGGTAGCCCATCAGGATTATTTAACATTCACATCCCACACAAACAGGAAAGGCAACTGTCCTGCCAAAGGACAAATCGACATGGACTGGAGGTGTTGAAAATATACTGCAATATAAACAGAAAACATGAATTTGTTTCCCCCAAAATGCTGTATACATCCCAACAAACACAAAGTTGTGTGTGCAAAGCGTTCTACATACCAAACAAAGGGTGAAACAAAAAAAACTGTCTGTAGGATTGTCTTTTTAAATAAGTGCTAACCAATGGCGGCAGGAAAATGTGTTGAAAAACCCTGATAAATAACACTGATAAACTGTGAATAAAGACCTGATCAGGCTACCAGCAGGCAAAAGCATTAACTCCAACATGTAGCTCATGATATTTGTACGTGTTGCTTCCTAGAAATCACTGTTATTCTTGTGGATGTTTTTTGTTCCCAGCTCTGTGTTGAACCACAGTTCATGATCTCACTCTGATTAAATAAAGGCTGAAATCAAGAGAAACATTCAACATATCAGATATCTTACTGAGCAGTCATTTTGGAAGCACATACTTGATCTAACACAATATTTGTACATGGCAGCATTTGAATTCCTGGGCCTCACTCACAGACACAGCAGTGGTAGTTGTGACTCTGGAGATTTAATCTGCAATTCAAACGAGCAGCAAGAATCAAAGCAAGCTGAATATACTGAACGTAAGCAGAATATATTTACCTTCTTCTGTCAAAACCTTTCTCTCAATTCTGGAGGTGAAGTCTCTGCAGTCCCATGTCACAGCAGAAGGATTTAATTACAATCTGTGTTTCAGTACAAATATTAAAGCCGACTTCAAGATTCAAAAGTGATGTGGACGTAAACATGTCTCTGCCACGATGATGGGAGTGAAATGTGTTTTTAATGTGTCTTTCATTTCAACAAATAAACAGAAGACTCTGTGGGATGAAGGACCACCCTGAGGCCACACATCCTTCTGGTCTCAGAGACAACCAAAAACCATGGCTAATTGGAAATGAGAGTACAGGGACGGAGGTATGGAGGAGGCCCAAGAGAGAAAGAAGACAAAGAAGAGAGCTGGTGTTTGGGCATTGGCTCTGTACAGCTCTGAATGCACTGGGTATCACCAGAATGGAGAGAGGAGAAGAGCCATCACAGAGGCAGCAGAGATATCCTGAAGATGGTTCTGGATCAGGAGAGGAGGTCCAAGGGGAGGATCTGAACCACCTGAAAACAAGTCATGGTCTGATCAACCATCAACTGGTCGCCTGGGTGAGGGTGTCTGCTGTTGAAAGACCAGCAACACCCGATGACCACTGGTTACATCTCTGATGATGTGTTCAGGAGCACCAAAGAGATGTATTTTATCAATCAAAATGTAGAGAACCGTGATATTAAGAATAGGAGTTGCAGACTAAATAAAAATAAACATTTAAAAACACAACACAGTTGGTGTAAGATTGCCACATCTCCCAATGAGTGGAGTTTTGGTTAGTATGAACAACCATGTGAGACATAATTCAGCCTCCAGATGAAAACGTATTCATGGACGGATACAATTATGCGATAAAGCCCAAGTTATACTTTCTGCTTCTGCGTGATGTAACTTTCATCATCGGAGGGTGTATTCCTAAACTCTGTGCAGTCGTCCACATTTGTTGTGACAGAGTGATCTTGTATCGGTGGCCACTACGCTACAAGTGGTAGTGCTGTTGACATCATGGTGTCGTAGTGGTCAGAAGTTAGTATTTCTTTCAAAGAAGACAGTAACTGTGGATTATCTTCGACAGCACAAATTGGAAAGTTTGCCGAATGAAGGAAAAATTAACACCCAGGAACCCCCCCAGCCACGGGAAGCTGTTATAAACCAAACCTCTGGTAGAAGTCATAAGATTTAACATGGAGTGGTTCTCCAGGAAGAATGTGTCCAACTGCTAATGTGTAAGAGAAGACACAAGACTTTCAAACTAGTGGTTATCTGGTTGTGAAGCCTAATCCTAACTTCCTGTGAAGACGAACGTTATTGCTTCTCTGTGTGTTTGTTAATTGCACTGTCCAACACTTAAAAAGTCTGAGCAGGACTACATCACCAATGGAGGTGGTACTCCACAGCATTTTAATGAACTGTTGGCAGTTGAGTAGCATTGTGGGTAATTTAGGGGTTTGGTTTGGACGAGGAAGAATGCAGGAAATTCACTAACAAAGACCACGCTTATCACGAGATAGGTTATGACTGATTTATTACGAATGTGAGTCAGAGGGATGAGTTAGGGAAGGGGTTGGAGGGATGAGGGGATGAAGGGATAAGGGTCGAGGGATGAAGGGGTAGGGGTCGAGGGATGAAGGGATGAGGGTGAAGGGATGGAGGGATGGAGGGTGAGGGAAGGAGGGGTGTAGGGTAGAGAAGCAGGGAGGGTAAGGAAGGTTGATGACTGATGGTGGGAGGAGAGCGATGGTGCCCGGTGGCTGGCAGGAACAGGGGGATTGGAGACTCTTGGGTGGGGGCTGTCTCTCCGGAAGGTCAGGTGGCGCAGAGTCCCCGTTGTTCCTGTAATCCTGTGAAAGAGCGAGAAGGAAGGAGAGGAGGGAGAAAGATGAATGGTAAATAAATAAAAAAGGGGTTGGGGGGGAGGGATGAGAAAACAGAGTCAGGGAGGAAGTGGATGGATTCGTCATGCTTAAATACTTTGTGCAGAGCCAATTAGGTGTTCAGGGCGTGGTCATTGTTCCCGAACTACGTTATTTAAAACTTCATTAAAAAAAGAGGACGTTTGGTTTTGCTGCATAGATTTTCATCCTTTTGTTTTTTTCCAATTTTTAATTAAATTCAACATACATTTGTCCGCATTAGTCACTTAGACGCAATAACATGGTTGGAAAAATACAGAAGATACCCTTTAATCAAAGTGCATTAGCTGCCCGGACCTAACCACAGACGGAGCTCTGGATGCAGGCTGAGGTCTCCGCTGTCAAAGTCCTGCACTACTTTGAATGTCCTCCAATGCATAGTTTCAAATGACTGCAACATCATCACCTGGTTTTATAGTCTTTTAGATTTCTATATGCATGTCCAGCAGCCATTGATTTTCATTCATTTCACAGTAATCCATCACATCACAACCGAGCTGTCAACGGTTTTCTCTGGAACTATTGTCTGCTGTAGAAATAGTTTCTATAAGACAGTGGTCCGTTAGGTCTGGGTAACAGGGACATTATTTCTGCAGAGATTTTTTTTTATTCAGTGCTTGTCTGTTATTATAGAGTGGAGACAGACATGTCAGTGACAGATGTGTGAAACCTGTATAAAAAAAACAAAACGATCCAACCAGAGGTAAATTAGATGTTTTTCTTTTCATTTTTTGGTAATTTGAATGAAGGAACCCGTCTGGTTGATTTTGAAATGGATGAACATCAACGGCTGCCTTGAGGGCAAGCAAGGAAGTATGAATCTAAACACCTATGGTAAATGCTCAAGAAAATGCTTAGCACATACATTCCATCGTTTACAGCAGGGCTAAAATATGAAAACACACTGATATGGTACTTT
>NC_072450.1:32241128-32263628 GCF_027596085.1 Anoplopoma fimbria
ACAGTGGGTGAATTTATAAAACTCACCCGTTTAAATGAAATGAAGGCTTAAAAGCTATATATGATTGAGGGTGTAGTCGCTCTGAGTGACAGGTGGGTGTCGTCTCTTCCTAGCTGTCTCCTCTGCTACGTCATCCTACGTCCACCTCTTTTTAGAGCTAAGCTGTGTCGTCACTGCCAAGATGGAGACGTCCGGAGACACCCACTTGGAGTTTCTTTAAACGGTTCTCCAGAAAACCCTGGATGGCGTCACAGAGGCTTCGAGGGACAGAGGTTCCCTTTGGTTGTGCCAACTCTCAAAGCTGTTCCCAGGCTGCCTGATTGGCCCACACACACACACACACACACACACACACACACACACACACACACACAGACACAGACACAGACACACACACACACACACAGCGCAGTGTGCAAAGTGCACCAAGGCCCACTTGGCAGGTCTACTGGGCCTCCAGCTGGTGTCTGAGGTGACGCATTATCCATGAAGGCTGATGAGCCAGAACCACTAGTTGAACAGCATGTTTATGATGTCACACAAAGCTAAACAAGAAGCGTTCCCTTGCGACGGCCTCACAGCTGATTTATTGATTTGAAAATGAGATAGAAATACAAAACTGTGAGATACAAAAACATAGTGATACAATTAAAATGACATTTTTTTAAAATAGAATTAAATGAATGATAAGCAATACAAAAAGCACGGAGCTGTCTCATCTCATGCTGGCTCCTTATTAATCCATCCATCCATCCATCCATCCATCTCCTTCCGCTTATCCGGGGCCGGGTCGCGGGGGCAGCAAGCTAAGGAGGGTCCTCCAGACGTCCTTCTCCCCAGCAACACTTTCCAGCTCCTCCTGGGGAACCCCGAGGCGTTCCCAGGCCAGACGAGATATATAATCTCTCCAGCGTGTTCTGGGTCTACCCCGAGGCCTCTTACCAGTTGGACGTGCCTGGAAAACCTCTAAAGGGAGGCGTCCAGGAGGCATCCTGATCAGATGCCCGAGCCACCTCAGCTGGCCCCTTTCGACGTGAAGGAGCAGCGGCTCTACTCCGAGCTCCCTCCGGATGTCTGAGCTCCTCACCCTCTCTCTAAGGCTGAGCCCAGCCACCCTACGAATCCTTATTAATGTTATCTTATTTCATCATTTGCCTGTGCTTCCTGTTTTGTTTTGTGTTACTCTCCTCTGGTTTCATGTCACTTCACTGGATTGGAACTCTGCCCTGGAAGTCTGAGAGCTCTAAATCAGGCTCTAAAATAGTTTTTGAGGAAGATTAGATTTCGGGCTGTGAGTCGTAAATGCCAGAAGGGGCAGATTTTTTTGGACGCTGACATCGGCATAAAGTTTCAAATAGGAGATATTTGGATAAATCGAACACATTGGGATTCTAAATGGTT
This sequence comes from Anoplopoma fimbria, assembly GCF_027596085.1. Lineage (NCBI taxonomy): Eukaryota > Metazoa > Chordata > Actinopteri > Perciformes > Anoplopomatidae > Anoplopoma > Anoplopoma fimbria. The sequence goes on from NC_072450.1 coordinate 32,242,530, forward strand.
ACGTTCTTGCCTGAAAGATGATCAAATTTGATAAACAAGTATTTTAAAAGCTTAAAACTGTTTTTTGGGGGGGGGGCAAGTAAAGGATGATAACGCTGGGGATGCAAAAAAAAAAAAAGGAACCACACTTCCTTCTAATATGACAAAATCACACCAAGCAGAAGTGCGCAGACCAAAGAAAAGGGGAAAAGAGGTTTTAAAGATGCAGTGTTTAGGATTTGGTGGCATCTACTCCCTTGTGCCTAACGTGAGAGTTTGGTTTGTACGTTCTGGGCTGCTGTAGAAACATGGCGGCCGGCTGTGTGGAGAGGACCTGCTCTTTATAAAGACACAAAGTGCTCATTCTAAGCTGATGGAAACACTGGGATTCTTATTTTCAGCTGATTATGCACTTGAGAAAATATGCTTATTGATGCTATATTCCAATTTTTGCCACTAGACCCCTAAAAAAATTGTCATTTTAATCTCAATGTGACTTCCTAGATAAATAAAGGCCGTGTATTGGGGAGTTTTTCCTGTTCCGATGTGAGCGTCCTGGGACAGGGGATGCCCCATGTTTACAGATGGTAATGCCCTCTGGGGCAAATTTGTGATTTGTGATTTTGGGCTATACAAATAAATTCATTTTTTATTCTCTCCCTCTCCCTCCCTCTCTCTCTCTGTGGTTTGAATGCTGTTGTCTCTGTATTTGGAGGAGATTCACAGCAGCGTGATTTAAGATAGACCTGTCAGCATGTAGACACGCTGACTGCAGACAAGCATGCAGCTATGCTCTGCTAACCACAATGCTCACACACACACACACACATACACTCACTGCATAACATCTCAGTGGCTTATGCAAATCGAACACTATCTCTCACACACACACACACTCTCAGCAGAGCGTCTCGGTGATGGTTTCGGGGCCTGAGGCAAGGTGCTGTAAAGAGACCAGATGCCATTCGAACGCTATTTACAACACTCGAGTTGGGACTTTTCAAATGAACACCATCGAGGCAGTTATCAGCTAACGACAATCAGGCAGGAGATGTGGAGCGGAGCCAGACGACAGCAGAATGAAGATGATGTAAATGAAGACGTCCTGGGAATGAAATGTTCCTCGCTTTCCTCCCTGCCAGTCCATCACAAATGCTGCAGAGCTTAACGAATGTCAGAGGGGAATTTAAGAGGCTAATCGGAGTGCATGTCATGTCAGGAAGGAATGTGGGAAACTATTTCTTCTCAAATCACCCACCAGTTCGTTCAAGAGCCGAGACTACAGAAAGGTATGAAAGTGCCAAGCGGGAGAGATGCCAAGAGCTGCCAGTTTGTGTTTACGAGGAAACAGATCTGAGCTTCGGCGTTTCACACACACTTTACAGGCTTCGGAAAGTTTTCACGGCTCGTGGCGGATGTAGGCTGAGTGGGCCGACGAAACGCCACAGGACACTCAAAGTATATGAGCTGCTCCTAAAACATCACTGATGCTGTTTAGGTGAATACCAAAGATAAGAACTAACATCCAGCAGCTTCTCAAACACAGTTTCACCCTTTTTTGTCATCTTAACTTTAAGTTGCCAGTCAGCGCTGTCTGTCCTCCAGAGAAAGTTGTCCTGTGCTGTACAATTAGCCATGCAAAGTATATACAGTACTGTACAGATTACTGAACAGACCCGTGGGTGTCGGAGGCCCTCCTTTGCGGTCAGTTTGTTCCCGTATACTTGGTCTCTGCACTGTGTATGAGTACACTGAGAGCTACTGAAAGGAGTACAGTTCCCTGCATGTGTCAGGCCTCTCCAAGGGTATCGGGCTGACAATATGCAATAGCAGACAGGAATTGAATATTGTGCCCGCGGAAAATCAGATGACATCATTCTGCAAAATTGCCATATGTGATCTGTTTGTTATATTTTCAGAGCGATGGGTCCTTGGAACAATGACTGTCGGACAAAAAGGTCTTCGATCCAGTGGGACATTTTTTTTCTGACGATTTTTCTGAAGCTTTTATTTGTTCAAACATCCATGAGTGACATCGTAAAGTGCTGTCTTTTTAACACGGGTTTGAGGGAACACAGGGAACACATAAGTCTTTGGCAAGCTTTATTGACAAAAAGTCAAGCAAACAATGGACAAAACAAAGTCAGAAGAAGAAAGGGGCTAAGAGAAATCCTTGTCATCTGGTAAACAGGGCAACATGTCACCAACAGGTCACAAAAAAAGGCTTGAACACAAGACGACAGTGTGGCAAAGGCTACAATAAGAACGCTACGGCCTTATTGTACAGGTGATTGTTTGCAGGTGAGCGTTTGCGGCGCCACGGAGCAGCAGCACTGTTAAAGGTGTAACACCCGGCGGGGCTGGGAGCATTGTGATTGCCTCTAATCGGCTCTAAAAATATCAGCGGAGAGCTGGCGGATTACAGCTAAAGTCGCTAACAGTGCATTCTACAGTGAAATTGCGATATTTTATTGAGGGGGGAACCAAAGAAAAAGCTCTTAGATAACCTCAACATTGTAATGTAATGTAAGATGGACAAAGCTGTGGACAAATGATCAGGTTTAGTGTCTTAAATGAAAACTATGTCTGGTCGCACTACAATAGCCATGCTGTTACCAAGATAGTATGCCTCATTACTAAACTGTAGTGTGAAGATAGCAATGCGAGTTATTGAATGACTCAGTGACTCACGTCATTCATGGTAATTAAGCATTTGTCACTTGAACTGCTCATTTAATAGTCTTTTAAATGAAGTAACAGCAACAAGACAGTTATGCAGGACTCTCTTGTTCCATAACTAAACGTGCGTCATGCCCTTGAGCAACGCTGACCTTCCCTCCCTCATCCTTCTCCCATTCGGCCTGGTCTGCCATCCAGCATCGCCCCCTCTGCCTTCTGCCTCAACCAGCCATCATCTTCTCTCCACTCCACCTCCATTCTCGGTGGTCCAACAATAAATGATCCTACCCTTCACCTACATCACAACAGCTTGGGTTTACTCGGTGCTGTTTAGACGGAGACACTGGGCAGGAGGCGGCGCCACAGAGATGCCGGAGCATCACACCGACACGCTCTCGCCATGGCTCTGTCTCCGTTGCATGCGGGTCCAGACGTGTTGCTGATGTTCAGATGCTGACACGTAATAAGTCAGTAGAGTGCATGGCAGCACAGACACATGTATCCTGCTGACAGAGCTGTTCAGGCTCTGACTCTGAGTTTAGCACAGAATTGATGGATGGACACTTCATAAACAAAACAAATAGGAATATGTCATCAAGCTGTCTTGGCATTCAGTTTTGAATTTGGGCTCAATCTTTTCATTTTGGCTTAACAGTCCGTCGTGTAGTTCCCCCCTGACAGCAGCTCAATGTGTCAGTACACCCCCCCCCCCGTCAATGAGGGCGGACAAACGTTGGCACAGCAACTGGCTCTGAAGGGTTCCCTGTTTGAAACTGTCCTCCCCAGAGAAGAGAGAGAACCAATCATTTGTTCAAATGCCTCAAACAACCTATGTTTACATTTTTCACTTTTTTTTTATTAAACCATCAGCAGAAGCACAAGTGATGACTTATGAATGTTAATTTTGAATGAATTAAAGGCCTCAGTAAGTGATATGAGCTTCATGGTGGGTTCCAGCTCGTTGTTTAGCTGTCCAGCCGGAAGCTTTACTGTTTTGATTCATGCTTTCTGCTGTCATGGCCTCATTTCTGTTTATCTAGAGAGCAGATAGTACAAAAAGAGAGGGAATATTAGACTAAATGTTCTAAACAATCTTTCTCCTAACTGCTGGATGTATACTGCACTTGTGTGATATGTATATGTTGATTTGTCTATCAAATATTATAATTATTATTATCATATCTTTCCAATAGGTTAGACCTACATATGGAGTTTATGATTTCTGATAATCTCATCAACATTAAACCAATCAGGTTGCCTCTTCTACTGAAAGGGAGGTCCTTATCCAATAATGTTTTTTGTCACAGAAACATATCATTTTTCCATTAGTAGAAGCCACACCTCCAGATTATGCATATCTCCATCAGCCCAGGTCTACTGGTGACGGTGGTGGTGGAGCCTGCTCCTCTCCGTCCTTTGGTGCTACCTTTAATTTTGAACTTCTAGGCTTTGTGCTAAGTGGTAAATAAATATTGGGTTGTAGTTTATAGACCACTAAATCAGAACAAAGCCTTTCTTGGTGAATCTTCTGAGCTCCTATCAGTTGTCATGTCAAGGTATGGCAGGCTTTTGATTTTTATATGCTGTTGTCCGACAAATACAGATTTTTTTGCACCTTATTGACTCTTTTAACTTCTGCCCAGCTCATGTAAAACTCTTGACTTGTCCTTTGGCCTCTCACTTAGCGATGTTGATCTGTGTCTCCGACCACAAGGTCATTCTATTTGACACTAAGCTTCCTCTATCTTCACCAAAACAGACTGTCCCAACCCACTCGACTGCAGCCAGCCTGTTTTCTAATGCCGAGTCCACAGTCTTTGTTATCGCACTGTCCATTGGGTTAAATATCCTCCAGCTTTTAATCATTTCTGCACCGTCTCTTTAGCCCAGCTAAGGGGTAGAATTGCAGGCATGAAGCCCACTAGCTGTCAGTTTGAAGCAGTTGGTTGTAGCTTACTGACAGTTTTGAACAGTTTTCTAGCCACAGGTACAAACCCGTCTTGTTTTAAGCACGCTATATTTCAGCCATTCCTCAAAAAGCCTGGGCTTGACCCGGCCAATTTCCAAGCTTTCTTTCTTATCTAAGCTTAAATTTTTTTTTTGAGAAATTCCAGTAAGGGTTCGGGAACACCATAGCTCAGAGAAAGCTCTGCTTAGAGACACATGACCTCCTTTGTGCTGCAGATGGGAGTGAATGCCAATTCTCCAGGCGATTCTCCTGGATCACTTGATACGTTGTGTCTGGATTTCTGGGACTGCCCTTACATTTCATTGTATCCAATGGCAGCTCATCCTCCACACCTGGAAATATATTTATTTTGGGTGGGGTTCCGCTGAGATCCGCTCTGGGTCCACTTCATATCTGTCTTTACATGCTCCCAATGGGAAGAATCATCCCATCTCACAACTTCTCTTCTCACTGCTGAGCTGATGATGCTCAGATCTACTGCCTCTGCCCAAAGTCAGGCCTATTTCACTCCGTTTTAAAACTCTCTCCAAGACGTTAAAGTCTAGTTAGATCAAAATATATTTTAGTTATAGCTGGGGTTGGTAATATTCCAAACATATTTTGAATATTTTTGTTGAAACTCTCATTACATCCTGACAGCAATCCATGAATCAATTACTGTGGTACCTGTGGCTGTTTCAGGACTGTAATAAGCCCGTCCAATCATTTAATTCTGCCCGATAGTACTGGCTCCTCTGGTCTGGAACCAGGCAGTAAGAAAGGACGAGTCTGTTGATGCTTTTAGGATGCACGTATATATATCTCAAAGCTTGTAAGTGTAGTCAAATATATATATATCTATATATATAGATATCTATATATAGATATCTATATAGATAGAATAGAGCAAAGTGGGTCTTAAGGTGCATCCTAAAAGCATCAACAGACTCGTTCTTTTATAACTGCCTCAAACAGGCCGTTCCAGACCAGAGGAGCGGCCTGTTGTCTTTGTGAAGCACTTTGGTGCAAAGCCCAATGTAAATTAAATAGACTGAACTTTAAACGTAAAATACACACACACACACACACACTGTGTCATCAACAGTCAAGAGGAGGGCAATAAATCATCCACTCCATTACCTCACACCAGACCTGTCTCCATTCACATATTTTTAAGCACATTTTGACTAAATAAAAAAGCTTACAGTAATTTAGGCAAAACAACAGTTTACCTCAGACAGACTACCAGATGCTGTTCTGGGTCAATATGGTCCTGGTAGTTGGTCCTCTATCTGCACCAGTCTGTTCTTTTATTTAAAAAACAGTTGCTGCCTGTATGAAAGGTTTTGATAAGAAATGAGTGAGTATTTTGCATGTTTGTGAGGTTTATTTGACACGCCCCTGTTGAGTAAAGGTTTTAATTCAGATTTCTTTTTTGCAACATTTCAAAACTTTAACAGAAAACAGCTAATGTGGCTTACAACCTGTAATGTACCACAGTACATTTTGTTATTACACATTAATAGTTTATAGTGGGAAAACTGTGTTTTTATGTACAGTTACAGTTTTAACCCAAAGATCAAAATGAATGATTTTATCCCTCAAAACCCAGATCTGGAGGCGAAGCGTTCCTGAATAATGGAAGATTAAAAGTTTGAATGGAAGCCATGTAACCAATAAGAATTTATTGTCACAAGCACAATTTGTTACACAAAAATAATGGGGTCACATTTACACAATTTATACAGGTCTAGAACTCAATGTACAATTAACAGACTAACTAAATACCAATAGTTAAATATGTACTCACATTGCACACAATATCATTAAAACCTACACAAAAAACATGTACTGTGTGAAAGTAACACGAGTCGACATAAAAATCGCATTATTTACAAAAAAACGTCGATTTGAGATCTTTAGCAAAAGGACTCTGATGTCTGTCCGAGGTTCTCCCATCCGTCCGTCAGAGACATTATACAATCTATCATGTAAAAGCTCCCCGCTAGAAAGTATTATTCAGTCTCTTAATAGTCGAAAAGATTATAAAGTAATAAAGTCAAGTAGCCAGAGCTGAAGAACACCAAATACACTAAATACTGCGCTTTGCTTGGACGGTATGGCGGTTTTTCCCTTTTAAAGCAGGCTGGTGAGATTAGCAGTTAGCTTCATGAAGTGCACTTTAAGCCTTAGCTTAGCAACTGTCTGCAATGAGTGTTCTTTTTTTTTTTTTTTTTTGTTTGGATTTGAATTTATACATAGAATCCTTCAATACTCGCATCAGGTTTTCCTCTAGAGTTCTGGAAATCACTACATACAGTTCACACGATAAGGGTGATGGAGAGAGTGAGCACAGCAGCAGCTCCTCCTCCTCCTCTCCTGCTGCTGCTGCTGTTTGGCAGCGATGGAGTGCAAGAGGCTACATCAGGCAGATGGAGGTGTACGTCTTCAACGCTCACAGAACTCTTACCGTGGGCGTGGGAACATGTGGTGTGTGTGTGTGGACGGGCAGCTACATCAGTACTGACTTCTCCAGAGGAGGTGGTCGGTCTGCTGCTGCGTTATTGGTGCTGTTGTGATATAACGTGCATTTGCTCGTGCATCAGGCATGCTGATACCATATTCAACGTCATGTTGCGATGTACTTGGCTGAACATAAACCAGACTTGCTCGGTCCTTAATTTTGGCACCGAAGAACCCAGCAGCAGCCTTCTGTGTCCCAGTGACACATGTGAGCTGTGACAGCCTACCGACTGGTGACAGCAGCAGCTCGAATGCACGACTTAGTGCATGTTGTTGTTATGGTTACGCTAACTGTGTGAGCATATATTCACCCGTGTGCGAGCACTACACTATGATCATCCCTTGAAGTGAAGGGACTTGCATTGCACACATTTCCATGACGTGCTGCTGTAAGGGACTGTTGAGACTGAGAGAGGTACAGTACCTATTATCTACGTCTTTTTTAAAAATAAAATTCAATATTCAATGTGCACAGAGTGCGCTACGGAAGCCCTGAGAGGAAAGTGGGTAAACCAAAAATGGTGGTGATCCATTTTTCTAAGTTTGATCTGAATAGTTTTCTCTCCTGTGTTTATCTCTGAAGATCAGGTGAAAATAAATGTTCCTAGGAGATCTTATGTTTGTTGTTGTAATGCTCATTTCAGCCACAGGAGGCTTTTTGTTTTTCTTCCAGGTGAGTTTGTATTTACATAATGTCTATAATGTAGAATATGAACCTTGTGTTTAGAGTGCTTGGGGGAATTTACAACTCAAACTAAATTCACCTGCCAGAAGCTTTTTATTTTGACTGTTATTCAGTCGTGGTTTGCGCTTGACCCGCAACCACAAGGTCGGTGGTTCGAACCCCTCTACGGGGCAACGTGCCGAGGTGTCCTTGAGCGAGACACCCCAAATTGCTCCTCCGGGATGGGTCAAATGCAGAGAATTGTAATTTCCCCATTGTGGGACTAATAAAGGCTTAATTATTATTATTATTATAAACATAGAAGAGAAAACCTTAAAGATCAGACTTCAAAAATGGATCACCAGAAGACCTCACTTGGCTCTCTGGGCTTCCGTAGCAAGCCGATGTTTTGCTGTCATTTTTCGCTCGATCAAAATCCCATTTGAGCAAGAACTCTGAAAGCTTTGGGCAACTTTTGTGGCATTGTTTGGATAATGAATGATTCATTACCATTTGTGTGACTTGGTCTTATAACAGTTGAATGAAACGTGGAGACACTGTACTGTGGAACTCTGCGTCAGCTCTACATCGACGCCATCACTATTAAATGATTTGATGACGTCTTTCTTGTTAAGTCAGTAAATTAATATTTAGGTCCAATTTTCAGTTGTACAACGACGTGAACTAAAATGTATCGTATCAAAAGAAACTTGAAAAATAATACAATCTGGGAACCTTTAGATGACGCTCTGTGTCAACCCCCGTCGAGGGTGTAGTTCTACAAGTGACGTGGACTATCTACATGTGTTGATGCCATGCAGCAGTTCAGGAGCACCCCCCCACCCCCCTGTCTCTAACTCCATGACACAGCTGATCCCTTTGTTGCTGAATGATTTACAAGTACTTATTCCGGAACAAATGTGGATGCGGGCATCATGCAGTTGGGCACATCATTGGGCGTAGCACACGTGTAATGGCACAGTCGTACATTTTGGCTACTTCATGGACGCTTGCAGACATGAACTGCTGACAAAATATGACTTGAATTCTGCTTTTTTTTCAAACGTGAACGACAGGAAGAGTAAAATCTTGGATCATGTTAGTGATGGTATGTGACAAGCTACAGTCCATGCTGATGCTGCCTGCAGGGAGCTGGACACACTGCAGCCTTTTGTTCTAAGAGCTGGAGACGGACAGAGAGCTGGAGACGGGGTTGACTGATGCGTCCCTCCATCTGTCAGCAGGGTTCCTCTTTGCACAGATGAGGTATGTGTATGTTCACGGATACATATCGCAGGCCTTGGAGCCCAAACATTAGTGAACTGTGTGTTTGTCAGCTGTGAGTTGGTGATCCAGCAATATAGAAAAATGAGACAACATGACAGATGAACGCAAACTTCAGTCCAGTTCTGAGAGGGAGAGAGGAGGAGAAAAGGGGGGGGGGGGAGTGTTACTCAGAGAAGGGAGGGAACATGCCGAGGTCAGCGAAGTCCTCTATGTTGTAGTTGGCTGTTCCCTGGGTGGGATCTCCGGCCATGGGTAACATGTCCTGCAGAGACACAGGGAGGGAGTACGGACATATCACATATCTGTGTACGCTGGTCAGCAGCCAGCAGCTGGACGACGCTCTGTGTGTCAGACTGTGTGTGTGTGTGTTACCTGGAAGACTTCTGTCTGGCTGGGGTTGGGGTGTGTGTGCTGTTCCCCGGGCTGCTGGGAGTGATGTTGGTTCTGCCACTGGGACCAGACCTCACTGGGACGACCCTGGAACTGGGCTCCGCTCTGACTGCCCTCCCCCGACACATCTGGAAAACACACAGAGGGTTTCGGCCGGTCGCATATTTAACGTAGAAGTGAAAAACAACGCAACACGCGGGGACGCTGCGGCTACACGGTTACGTGTTCAGAGCGCTCGTGTAGCAAACACACTTTTGCTATGTGAGGATATGGTGCGGTAATGTCTACCTGAGCACAGAATGAAGGACATACATCCCATAACGTCTGAGGTGTGGTGATGTCCAGCGTGGTGTATTCCAGTATTTGAGTTTAGGGAGCTGAGATGCCACCAGTCTGGCTGTACTACACGCCTGTAGCTTCCCGTGGAAATAAATACAGTGTTGGAAGCATTTCACACAACTCACTGCTTCCATTCACATGACGGGTGTAGTATGATGGACTAAAGAAATACCCAGCCTTACTAAAATATGATTTATTATTCTAATAAAACACTGGAGGAATGAAAGTCTTGGTTCTCTCCCCTGTAACTAGTAATTTGAAAAGTTATGGTTGAAATTTACATAAAGTTTCTTTATCGTCCACATCAATAAACAGTGGTGTATTCATAATAGCAGCAGTATGAGCGTGATGGCTCACTTCTTGTAACATATACATTGCCTGACTGACTTCCTGAATTCTGAGCTGCAGCAAAAAAATAAATAAAAAAAACTCCAACATGAGATATGAATATACAGACACACACACACACACATATCACACACACACACTCTTGCACTCCAGGCGGCTCTGTTTTGAGCGTTTACCGAGTACATTAAAGCAAAGCAGATTGATAAGCTGTGCGCCTCCCCTGCAGAGGAACATTCTTACTGTTTCACAATAATAAACTAAAAGCTCATCTTTTCTGTGGGCAGATAAAGGCAAGAGGCTGAGGCGCTGACGGAGAGAGGAACGAGAGCAAATGTTAAAAAAAAAAAAAAAAAAACAGATGGAACTGTAATTATCCAACACAGAGGAGGCTGGTCTTATATACATGAAGTGGAAAGCATACAAGATAAGGAAAAAAAAAAAAAAAAAGAGCTTATCATCCATGAATACTGATGAACACATGCAACAAAGGAGCAAACGAATGGCACTGGCTGTTACTGACTTCTTCATCCTTCAAATGGGCTGACAGCAAAGAGAGAAAGGATGGATGGAGAGTAAAAGTTCCAGTCACAAAATGAGCCCGAGAGGAGGAACACAAGTGAGGAAATAAAGAATAGATAAAAGGAGGTGGCAGAAAGACAGATAATGCATATGGCTAATGTGTGTGTCCATTAACAGGCTGTCAGGTAGCCGTTACAGGCTGGACCAGTCCTACAGCCATGTGGACCACAAACAGCAGGAGTCCTGAGCAGCTGGCTGATGAGCCGCCGCTCACTGAACACACGCTTAAACATTCTCTATCCCGTTTGTCCCATCATCCAATTTATAGCCAAGCGAGCAGTGTGGCTCCAGGAAATGAGATGGTCTGCAACCGTATACAATGATGTTCCCTGAGCTCCGGGACTGACTCTCCTATTGTCTCTCTGACTGTCTCTCTCTCTACTCTCCTATTGTCTCTCTGACTCTCCTATTGTCTATCTGACTCTCCTATTGTCTCTCTGACTCTCCTATTGTCTCTCTGACTCTCCTATTGTCTCTCTGACTCTCTGTCTCTCTCTCCTATTGTCTCTCTGACTCTCCTATTGTCTCTCTGACTCTCCTATTGTCTCTCTGACTCTCCTATTGTCTCTCTGACTCTCCTATTGTCTCTCTGTCTCTCTGACTCTCCTATTGTCTCTCTGACTCTCCTATTGTCTCTCTGACTCTCTCTCTGACTCTCCTATTGTCTCTCCTACTGTCTCTCTGACTCTCCTATTGTCTCTCTGACTCTCCTATTGTCTCTCTGACTCTCCTATTGTCTCTCTGACTCTCCTATTGTCTCTCTGACTCTCCTATTGTCTCTCTGACTCTCCTATTGTCTCTCTGACTCTCCTATTGTCTCTCTGACTCTCCTATTGTCTCTCTGACTCTCCTATTGTCTCTGACTCTCTATTGTCTATCTGACTCTATTGTCTCTCTGACTCTCCTATTGTCTCTCTGACTCTCCTATTGTCTCTCTGACTCTCCTATTGTCTCTCTGACTCTCCTATTGTCTCTCTGACTCTCCTATTGTCTCTCTGACTCTCCTATTGTCTCTCTCTCTCCTATTGTCTCTCTGACTCTCCTATTGTCTCTCTGACTCTCCTATTGTCTCTCTGACTCTCCTATTGTCTCTCTGACTCTCCTATTGTCTCTCTGACTCTCATATTGTCTATCTGACTCTCCTATTGTCTCTCTGACTCTCCTATTGTCTCTCTGACTCTCCTCTCTGACTCTCCTATTGTCTCTCTGACTCTCCTATTGTCTCTCTGACTCTCTCTCTATTGACTCTCCTATTGTCTCTCTGACTCTCCTATTGACTCTGACTCTATTGTCTATCTGACTCTCCTATTGTCTCTCTGACTCTCCTATTGTCTCTCTGACTCTCCTATTGTCTCTGACTCTCCTATTGTCTCTCTGACTCTCCTATTGTCTCTCTGACTCTCCTATTGTCTCTCTGACTCTCTATTGTCTATCTGTCTCTCTGACTCTCCTATTGTCTCTCTGACTCTCCTATTGTCTCTCTGACTCTCCTATTGTCTCTCTGACTCTCCTATTGTCTCTCTGACTCTCCTATTGTCTCTCTGACTCTCCTATTGTCTCTCTGACTCTCCTATCGTCTCTCTGACTCTCCTATTGTCTCTCTGACTCTCCTATTGTCTCTCTGACTCTCCTATCTGACTCTCTATTGTCTCTGACTCTCCTATTGTCTATTGTCTCTGACTCTCTATTGTCTCTCTGACTCTCTGACTCTCCTATTGTCTCTCTGACTCTCCTATTGTCTCTCTGACTCTCTATTGTCTCTCTGTCTCTCTCTCTGTCTCTCTGACTCTCCTATTGTCTCTCTGACTCTCCTATTGTCTCTCTGACTCTCCTATTGTCTCTCTGACTCCTCTATTGTCTCTCTGACTCTCCTATTGTCTCTCTGACTCTCCTATTGTCTCTCTGACTCTCCTATTGTCTCTCTGACTCTCCTATTCTCTCTATTGTCTCTCTGACTCTCCTATTCTGACTCTCTCTGACTCTCCTATCGTCTCTCTGACTCTCCTATTGTCTCTCTGACTCTCCTATTGTCTCTCTGACTCTCTGTCTCTCTGACTCCTATTGTCTCTCTGACTCTCCTATTGTCTCTCTGACTCTCCTATTGTCTCTCTCTCTCTGACTCTCCTATTGTCTCTCTGACTCTTGTCTCTCTGACTCTCCTATTGTCTCTCTGACTCTCCTATTGTCTCTCTGACTCTCCTATTGTCTCTCTGACTCTCCTATTGTCTCTCTGACTCTCCTATTGTCTCTCTGACTCACATATCGTCTCTCTGACTCACATATCGTCTCTCTGACTCTCCTATCTGACTCTCCTATTGTCTCTCTCTGACTCTGACTCTATTGTCTCTGTCTCTCTGACTCTCCTATTGTCTCTCTGACTCTCCTATTGTCTCTGACTCTCCTATTGTCTCTCTGACTCTCCTATTGTCTCTCTGACTCTCCTATTGTCACTTTCTGTAATAATTATACTTGTGTGTGTTTGTGTGTGTTTGATCAAACATCCTAACTAGAGTTCTACTGAAACACAGAGAGGAGAACCAGCACGGGACAGACCAACGTACTACTGTGGATGTTTTTTAGACACCTAATAGAATCAGTACCAGTTTAAGCATATATTAAGAATATGTTCCCATCTTTACCTTGCTGTCAGACGGCCGTTTCAACACAGTGTGTGTGAGAAAAAAAGCTTTAAAGGCCACACAGAAACAAAAATGTATATTTACGTGGGATGGAAGTGTTAATGGGTGACTCTGACTCTGTCAGCTTTGCTTCCCCATTCGTGTAATTACATCTGTACCAGGACAAAAATAAGCCAGTAAGGCTTGGAAGCAAAGGAATGGCTTTCCTATTTGACCTGAATACAGAATGGGAGTAGCCTGTGACCTGGTTTCAGATCAGCTGTCCCTTCTCTATAACGTTAGAAGATCTGTTGATAAAGGGCATGTCATCACTTGTGTTCCTTTGGCCTCTTGTCAATTCTTGACATTAACAGTTCCTGCTTACACACATTTAACAGGGAAGCAGATCCAACTCACTGAAGCGGCATTAAAGGTGCCTTCACATGGACGGAGAATGGAGACATTCAGATAGCTCAGAGATCACAACTTGTGGCATACACTGGTACACTGGGATTCTTAAAAGTTCACATTTGTAGTCTACTCTGCTTTCCACATGAGGTCACACCTTACAGAGGCAAGAGGTCGGGGAAGCGACCACACAACACAGATGTCAGATCCTCCAGAGCTGCTCTTACAATGTCTCAGGTTGTTGCTCTTTCCACACATAGTGTCAAATATATTATATTATTATATACATTCTGTGATTACAATACATTAATATAATAGATCATGAGTCTGTTGATGGTATAATCATGAGGTTATGTGTAATGCTGATTTAGTTGAATAAGTCCAGGACCAGTGGAGGTCAGACAGAAGCAGCTCGTTAATGTTGTGTTTCTTGATGTTTTTTTAGAAAAAGCCTGTGTACTTTCACGCTTCTCTCTACTATATTAACCCAATATTCAATATTCAAGCAATTCATCAGTCTACTCTTTGGTTTCTTTGCTGCGTGACTCCCCTGTTCTGGCTAACCTCAGCAGCTGGCTGACATGGGAGGGTGGTCAGCTGACCAAGCTCACCTGTCTTCATCTAGGCTTTAAAAGCTGACACATATTGGTCAGCTATATTTGAGATTTGAGCTATATTTTTTTTCCTTATCTTGGACGCTAGTTTGAAGATTAGGTAATCTTCAAACTAGGACGCTCTACGTACCCCTCTAGCGTCCATTCTTTAATGTCAGGGACGGCTCGCATGAATGTCTTTTCAGAGTAAACTTCATCTCTGAAGGAAGTTTAGGGAACAGCTAATGTTTCTAGTGTCTAGCAGTTGCTCAATGACTCACGACAACGTATTACAACGCTGACACAAACAGCGGAGGAAGTCTGTTTGTTTGACCTATCAACCCTAGGACCTATCATGCTCTATACTACGTCAGTTGCTCTAATACTGACACATCTGGGTTCACAGGGAACTCAGTTCAAAGCTTGGTGTGTCTCATACAGACTCTAAAGCGAGCCTCAGTTTGACATTTGGATTTTATTAAGAGGGAGAACGGGTATATGGATCTCAGTCATCAAACCCTACCTAATAAGATCTTCAACAGAACAGAAGCTGTTTACAAGTTGCCGATCAGTTTCCGCGTGTTGCAGACAGACAATACAGACACACAGAGACTTCCACCACAAATACAGACGGACCATAGTATACAGGGGACGTTACAACAGATCACCTAGTAATGAAAGAGGAGGAAAAATGAAGAGGAGGGCTCACCAAAAGCCGTGCTGCGGTTTGTCAGTCCTGAGTAGGCATTGCCGCTGGGGGAGGAAGTGGCCGGGGACGACAGGGGACTGTAGGAGGCCGGGTCGGTCTGGTAGCTGTGGCCAGAACCAATACCAAATGGACTGGACTGGGCTTTACTGGACTGGAGAGCACAGTTACTGGTTAGATGTACAGCATATCATATGCAAAAACTCAATTTTTCAAAGTTTGACCATGCTTTGTAATAAAGTTAAATGAGTTAATATACATTTTTAAGCAGATGAAAAAAAAAAAAAAGACACTGTAACACGTGAACACTATTTCCACAAATTGACCCAAATACAACATGAGATATTCTGCCACATGGACCTGATCCAGCTGCTGTTTGCTTTATTATTAACATTATTCAGTTTCAGCAGCGGCAAATGTTGTTTGCAAATAATGAAAAATAAACTTCTATGTTCTATCCCTGTACAGTTAGTAACAAAAGCGTATCTAGTGGTTCATTTATGGCTTTGCTGTTGGTGTATATTTGGAAAGCAACTTTGGGAGAGTCCAGGGTTTCAATGTTAAGCAGCCTTGAAGATACTTTTGAAAGAAGAACTTGAAATGAACTAAACCCAAACTAACAAACTACAGACTGTTTCTTTACTTCTAATTCAAACCTCCAGCTGTTACAAGGACATCAGACCCAAATACATGTTTGGGCTCGCTGTGCTTCCAAAGCAACTTAATGACTTCCATTCTTCAGAGACTACTCATTGTTTGCCAGCATAGTTCAGGAAAATGGGCTTTTCCGTTGTTGGGTAACTGCATTGAAGAATTGAGCCAGCTTAACCTAGGTGTTCCAGGACACGGAGGAACCCTGCATGACGTCTCCATGTGTGCTGTGTTTAGAGGTGCTGAAAGCATCGTCTGCCTCTTGTTACTGTGAGACATTTAGTGGTTACTGAACAACAAAGAGTTCAGTCCAATGGAATGAACTGACAAGTGCAGCAGTGTGTGTGTGGAAGACACTTGAGATGGGCCTGTCCAGAAACATATGCTCAGCACATTCTCATAGCAACATTTTGAAACACACACACACAAACACACAAACACACACACACACACACACACACACACACACACACACACACACACACACACACACACACACACACACACACACACACACAAAATGATCAAGCACCAGAGATGGGAGTGTTGGGTTCAGGATGAGCAGAGAAAACAAGTTTGGCAACCAAAGAGATTGCAGACTCTGTTGTTGTTGATAGAGAGGGCAACGGTTTCACTTCAGTATTAGTTTGTTGTGTGTGTGTGTGTGTGTGTGTGTGTGTGTTACCTGTCCAGAGAAGGGGGCGGTTGCCTGACCATGCCACCTGGCCTGGATTGAGCTGTCTGGAGATCTGAGCTAGGTTCTGATTGGTTGAGCCTGACGGCTGGATGTCGTTCACACCGGGGACATGGATCACAGAGGAACTGTGTGCACAAAGACACACACACACACACACACACACACACACACACACACACACACACACACACACACACACACACACACACACACACACACACACACACACACACACACACACACACACACACACACACACACACACACACACAGAGAGAGAAACATGAAGCTCGGAAAGACAGAAGGCTATTTTTTAGAAGTTGGCCTTCAGGTTGCCATCAGCCATGTTAAATCACTTTTAACATGTCAAATACAGGAAACACCAGAACCGTTCCTCTGAAATAAATCGTGGTTGCATTAGTGATATCTAAATATTGGTTATTAGGTTTTATATTTGGAGTCATGACGTGGTGCTCTCCCGGTCTCGTCAGCTGGATGTGAGAGGGGGGATTTAGTTAACCTGAGAGTAGAGATGATGGACAGGATGATGTTGGTGTCACTTGAGGAACCCGTAATACAAGACTTGAGGGTGGGCATGTTAGCTGATAACACGTAAGATTGTGTAGAGTATCAGATAAAACACAAATTTCAAAGGATTTTCGTCTATTACTGTCCTATTTTTATTATTTAGCTGACGGCAGTATAACGGCGTAGTATCCTAATTACTCAAAATACAAGGGGACAACCATATTTTCAGTTCAAAACCTGATTTTTACAGATTGGTGTTGAGTCCAAACCTGTGAGTGATGGATGTGACATGTACCTGAAGCTTTTACCAGCGTGTCCCTGCTGGAAGGGAGAGCTCTGCGAGTAGAGCTGCTGTCCTCCAGCTGTAGAGGAGGGAACCATCATCTTCTTATCTCCCGCTACACACACACAAACACACACAAACACACACAGCAGGGTCAGCATGATAGAAATAACAGAGAGCAGAGACAGCAGGGAGCTAAAGCAGCAACGATCAGGAGAAAGTGGCTGTTCGTGTGTGTGTGTGTGTGTGTGTGTTTTCTGTGTCGTACAGCCAGCGATGCCGGAGTACATCTCAGCAAAGCGTGGGTCTCTCTCCTGAGAGAACAGGACTTCTGTTTTGTCGATGTTCTTCCCTGCCTCGTGGACGCCGCCGCTGACGCTGGCCACCGGCACCTGAGGGCGAGGGGAATGTTGGGGAGGGGAAGGGAAGGGAAGGAGGGGCATAAGGGTTGACTTAAGGGATGACTGATCGAGCTCACAAAAATGAACCCTTAGCACATGGTTGTGTGATATATGCAGATTAATTAGTAATTATTTCCCGGTATTTGAACTGAGATTACATACAGTCTGGAGGCATCTTCCCAACCAGCTGAGTGGGATCAAGGAGCATCATTATGTCATGTGACAACATTCCAATTTTGCATCGGTGTCAGACTTGGCGCGAATGAGGCGGACATGGTAGGTCTCGCTGTAAACCGTCACATCTGTCTCCATCTTTGAACAAACACATAACTCGTGTGATCGAAATGGGACCTTTGTGTTTCTTGTTACTGGTCTCCAGACAGATCTGGACTCTGTCAGCAGCTGCTGCATAAAGCTAAACTCAATTTAGTGACATCATGACACCTGAACAAACTGTTATCACTGACCAGGTCAATGTGTTGATGGCTGTGATCAGAACTGCCTGGTGACATGGCGTGACAATATACTACAATGCCGGCAGTTTGCCTCAGTGATTTACATTCATGCTAGTCATTGAGTCTATACTATTAGCCAGCATACACAACATGACAGTGGTGAAGCTAGAGAGGCTGTAACATTTGCTATCAGCTCACTGTTTGTTTGGATTATTTCTTGCTAACGTTAATGGTTTTATCCCCAAATTAATGTAGGACATTTAAACGTAAAATATTTTTGGCTAACATAAGCTAAACCAAAGTGCAAATGCTAACTTGGTTTATTGACGAACAAAGTCACAAGTAGTCTCGTGTAGTAGGTGAGGAGGTCGAGGAAACATTATGGAGAGAGAGAGCTGGCAAACAGTAGCCCTCCTGAGCATTACATATCATTATCATTTTCATATTTAGTTAGTTGGATGCTTTAAATACTATCAAAGTTCTGTGACATAATGACCCTTCCTGTCTTTTAACAGCGTGGGAGGATGAAGCGGCTCTAAAGAAGAGGGGTTACCTGGGAAAGATCGTAGGCAGTCAGTCCATCTCTTTGGTGCACCTCCAGCTCCGCTTGCTGCTGCTGCTGTAGCTGCCTGCAAAGCAAAACACAACACACACACACACACACCATAAACACTGACGGCACGCCACTTCATTTTAAATTCAATATAATGACATAACTCGCATGATAAACAAACATTTACATATAATTCACGGAGAATGAAAAGAGCAGTTGTTGATGTCGGAGACAGGACAAAGAAAGAGGCGTGTTCTACTGCGTGGGCGCTTTGTGTCTGACTCTTAAATAAATACATAACACACCCCGTTTTCAACATAACCAAGTACTTTTGTTGCCTAAACAAACACAATCAAGGATTTTGTTTTAACTCCGTGTTTACCACCACCACCACCACCACCACAGTGGAGCCTTGTAGTTTGATGCGTAAGGCGTGAGACAACAATTTAGAGTCACAGGTGGACCTGAATGTATTTGGACATGCAAACTCCGGGTTCGGACCCAGAACCCATTTGCTGTCAGCTACATTGATACACTAATAATAATAATAATAATAATGGATTTTATTTATATAGCACACTTTAAAATACAAAGAAATCTCAAGGTGCTGCACAGGGTAAAACAATCACAATATAAATGTTTTTAAAACCCCCTTTTTATTTTTATTTTTGCTTTTAACCTAATAAGCCCTTTGAGACGGATAAAAGGGCACTATAAATTAAATTTATTATTATTATTATTATTAATAATCAAATATAATAATAAAACACTAAAAACAAACTAAAATAAAAATTTAAATTAATTTAAATATCTATTAAAACCGAACAACCACCCAAACACAAGCAATCCAAATTATCAAGACCTTAGGGGAAGGCAGAGAGGAACAGGTGAGTTTTAAGATTTGATTTAAAAGCGGTGAGGGAGTCTAAGGCCCTGATCTTCTCCGGGAGCTCATTCCACAGGCGTGGCCCCACTAGTATTGTATCTTCATAAAAACCCAATGCCAGGTAACAGCTAAGACTATTTGTGAGCACGGCTTATTAGGTTATAGATGGTAAGTAGCTGCATTACGTTGTACTAATTCAAATATCTTCCTCTCCCTGTCTGCTGTAATGAGCAAAAGG
Organism: Anoplopoma fimbria; assembly: GCF_027596085.1. Classification (NCBI taxonomy): domain Eukaryota; kingdom Metazoa; phylum Chordata; class Actinopteri; order Perciformes; family Anoplopomatidae; genus Anoplopoma; species Anoplopoma fimbria. The sequence goes on from NC_072450.1 coordinate 32,262,283, forward strand.
CCCATGCAAAAATATTGACTGGCAGTGTGTGAATCTGTGTGTGAATATATGATTTGAAATACATCAGTGGGCTGTTTTAAAAGCAATCAGTTGGAAATCCATTGTTTGGGGGGGAAATAGTTTCATGAATGAGACACCCTGCTGCTGTAATAGCTTTGTATCATATTACTTCAAGGCCAAAAATAGTCCAAATGACGAGCTCTTACTGCAGACGTTTCAATTTAATATTCACCAAAAAAAAGCACATTTTTGACATATTTGTCCGTTTCAAAAAATGGAACCAGAGAACACTTCCCCTCTCTGTGCTTTTCTACCATTCTTGTTGATAAATTATTTTGGTCTACGTGCAAAAGAAGATAACAGCAATTAATGATGATGTATATACAAACATACTTTCATGAATGATGGTGAACAGAATATCCTTTGACATCGAGGGCATTGCCCTGCTTTCCTGCAACACACCCACACCCACACACTCACCTTACAGAGGTCGAATCCAACACAACAACCAATATCTATGATTACTGACTCATAACAACACGTCCAGACCATTGCTGAAACATATACCAAGACTAAATATCCATCTATTTGTACTTAACATCACTGGAGAGGAAAGTCTGCCATGACATCCTCTTTAACAGGACGTTTGCTGAATCCTCTCATCAGCAACCAGATTTTTTTTTTTTGCATTGTTAAGCGTAGTTTTGTATCTTTTTAAAATGTGGGTCGAGTGAATAAAGAAATTGCAGTTGCAATCGAGAGGTCTTCTGGGATTTTATCTCCACATTCTAGTATCGGCTCAGTTGCTTGGAACCTCCAGAGATGCGGCACCAAAAGAAGCAGCAGGTAGCGTTCACACTTTAACCGAAAATAAACGTTTTAATGCGCAAAGAACTGAATTAAAATGAGCATTTAGAATGAACACAGGTGGACACGCCTGCTTTAATCGTACTAAGCAGTGCCTGGTGGGAAAAAAAGCACGGCATGAGTTTAAAAAAAAAAACAAAAAAAAAAAAAACAGTAGTGAACATTTCCTGATGCGTAAACTCGTTCAAAAATTATTTCTATTGATTTTTTTTTGGGACCTGCCAAATGTATGTTGTTATCAAAAGTGAGGCTACCAAGAGAATGAGATTGTGGATACAAAGCACTGACTCGAAAACTCCTACAGCTCATCAGAATTAAAAAAGAAGTGAAGAGCAGCTAGACCCACAACCAAACCGAGCTTACTAGAAAAAAAAGAAACTTGCAGTATGATTACATGCAATAGTCCAACTTATCTTCCCCCTCTGGCTTTCTCCCAAACAAACACACCAGAGTCTCTGTCCTCTCTGTGTCAAAACAGT
>NC_072450.1:32266128-32271128 GCF_027596085.1 Anoplopoma fimbria
GTTTTGCTATCAAAAGACTAGATAGGCCAAATGATATCAATAAAATAGACAATTTCTTATATTCTTAATATTAGTCATATTTAGTATATTTAATCATGTTCCAAAGCCATTCTTGAAATACATACTTGGAAAATGATGTATGTATTTTTAGCTCTCGTCTTAATATCTTGTGATTTTGACACTATTGCTCATTCCCATATGTTTCCATAAAACTGAGAACTATACGCTGTTGCGCTTGAAGCATGAGTTTGTTTGCACCTGGTGAACAACATGGAAAATAAATACGAGTTCATTTCCCTGGCAATTACCCCTGTTGCCTTGAACAGACTGGTGCTGAAGGCACTCTATGAACATGGCATGGTCCAAATGACTAAAACACTGGCTGAATGCCTTTCTCCAACAATATGTCACGTTTTTTTAAACCGAGTAATGATCATCTTGTGAATAAAACATCTTGACTGAGTCTATATAGTTTAGTTTCGCTGTGTTCACCTTATCAGTAACAAAGCAACAGGAAACAAGAGGAGCTGCCAATCAAACTTAGTGTACAGTAAGTTTGATTGGCTTTTTTTTTTTTAATAATATTGTAATATATAATATTATAATATTTAATAATATTGTTTCTCAAACAATGTCTTTAAATAATGAAAAATATGGTCTTTTTTTTTTTTTTTAGAAATGTTACCTTATCTGCCTGATAGGTCATATTTGTTTCTATACTACTTAAATCTGACATTTTGTCAACTCCTCTTTCCCCCCCTCCTCTTTAGCTGATTTAAATGCTGTGTGTGTGTGTGTGTGTGTGTGTGTGTGTGTGTGTGTGTGTGTGTGTGTGTGTGTGTGTGTGTGTGTGTGTGTGTGCGTGTGTGTGTGAGGGACTTACTTGACGTTGGTGTTGGTGCAGATGATGTACTCGATCTCATCAGAGTACGGGTTCTGGAAGGTGAAGCTGCTGGTTCGGATCAGCATCCACTCCCTGTTCTTCATTCGGAAACGATACATCACAGACAGAACCTGACCCTTCAACTTCACCACCTGCAGAGGGAGGAACACCACTGATTCATACGTCTCTTTTTTAAAAACACGCGTTTAACTATCCAGGCTGGGTCTGGAGATGAAAAAAGAGAAGCGGCAACAACGTGATAACAATTTTTTTTTCCAGATTTGAAGTTGAACCATTTACAGTGTGGTCCCCTCAGAGTGAAGAGTTTCATCAAGAGAGTGAAGCATTCGGTTAGCTCCGATGTAATCAAGTCAACACCGCACTGTTTAAGCAGAGATGCCTTCTATGTAAGCCAAGAACGTAAGGGGAACTCATTTATTCCATTTCAGTTTGACAACACAAACACTTCCAGAATGTGCTAGAATGCAATAACTCTTGTTTCTAGGTTGGGAGTTGAGCCGTCATATAGAAGTGCTCCCTGCTGTATTATGTTCTCCCTGTGGCTCCTCTGAACCAACAACTCATGTCAGTCTGAGTAATGAAAGCACTGCACTTATTCCCGATATGAAATGGATCTGAAATGACTATGAAGCTGATCACAGATATAGAGAATTTTTCAATCCACACAGAGGGCAGAGACCACAGAACAGATAGGGAGGATGAGGAGGAGGAGGAGGAGGAGGAGGAGGAGGAGGAGGAGGAGGAGGGAGAGGAAGGGGAATGGGCCTCTGGTTAAGATTATCTAAGGACAGTACAGGTAGAATGATGCTTGTTTTGCAGACGAATATGGAGATTGGGGTCTAATAAACCAGATAAATCCTAAAATGACTCACTTAATCAAGTTGTTAGTATAACACAACGTTACGTGACATGTAACAGAATTGCCGTTGACTCACTTATGATCAGAGTCAACTCTATAGGGGATGGAGAACGCTGAATGCTTGTTACATAAGCATACAGAATAATCAGCGGTTTGCATCGGTCTAGCCGGCCAACCGCTGCCTCTTCTCCTTGGTAGACGGCTCCGCCTGGGCGTACAGAACTAGGGTTACACTACCGTAACCGTATTATGAAGTATAAGAAAACGCATTGCGTTTGTCATTGAGCTTGACGCCGGCTGCTATCCATCACCCAAAAATGTGTCTACAAAGCAAGACAAAGGCCATTTTGTGGCAGCGGATCGGTTCGAATGGAGTAATGGAACAGTGAGGAGCTGCCACAGTGAGCTGTTAGTCGAGCTGCAGGCAACATGCTGCACACCTAACAACTTTTTGATTATTCTGTCATTAGTTAGGCTGAGATCATACACCAACAGCCAACAATTAGTGATAACAGATCTGAACAGAATCTCTGAATTGAGTCATTTTAACTTTCACTACTTTTGTTGGAAGCTTAACCTATTTAGATTCAATAAGGGATTTGATACCGGATCCAGTTTTGACCTTCAGTAGTGCAGTGCCTGTTGGAACCGGCCTATTGGTTGGGCTACGATATTCCTGCTTGCAGTTTTCTCAAGACCTGCTCATAAAATCCAGCTCACACTCATCACTGTTCTTTTCGTTGGATCCTGAACGATACACCTGCCTTCAAATTATGATATTCAACCTGTTGAGGGTTTTTAAATTCCTTTCTTCTATTGAGAGTGCTGCGAAATGTGACTTTCTCATATCGGTGATCATAGAATTTAAAGAACTCTTTCAACATTTAGCTGTACTCGAACCCTTTTTCATGTGCTTGAGGACGAGCATTTAGAACTTCTGGGCCAGAGTTATATACCCTTTTTCTCCATGTGGCCCCTGGGATAAGAAACACCCTTTACTTGAACATTTATTCAAATGCTTTTCATCTTTTTGTGAGGCACTTTGTGACCCTGGTTTTTGAAAAGTGCTATACAACTTTGAATTACTAAATAAACTACTTTGGCTAGTTTTTCCTTTCTCATCCTATTTTTAACTAGTTTCCACCAAATGATCTACCAATGATAAAAAAAAAAAAAAAAGAAACCCTTAGTTCCAGTGAACAGCTACAGTCCCGTCCTACCTGTTGAAAACTTTCTCTCAAGTGACTCTGGTCCTCAGGATGGCAGAACTCCAGAATATCTTTCCCCAGCAAGTCCTACAAGACAGGATAAAAGTCAGTAAACAGGAGTTTATTCTCATTCAATATTTTGTAAAGCAAATAAATACACATACAAACAGGTGTGAAATTAAGAATGTCATCAAAGCACAGGCTTGTACAGAGGACATGCTTAATAACTCCTGAAGCAGGGATACAACTGTAGCCATACATTAGTGGTGATAACAAGTGATGCTGCATTGTTTCTGATTTTTTTTTTTATCTGAATGTCTTTTTAGGCTGAATTAACCGCCATGAGATCCAACTCGGTGTTTCTATACGTTTCTCTGATTTTGAAACTTAATGAAACATTCATCAAGATATCAAATGCAGATCAGTTGAGGTGAGAAAGTGATTCAAAAACTGAGTGCAAAACAGTTGGTTAAATGCCAGATGTCTTCATTGGAAAAGTAAGATAAATGTGTTGCGGTAAATGACAAGAAAGCGTCTGCAGGAATACAATAACAATAAGCATCTTTTTCCAAACAGAACGTATTTGTTTTGAATAGTAATGGAACTCTGTGATTCAGTGATTTCCTCTGAGTAGGTTCTTGTTGAGTAAAGGGAGAAGCAAAACAAGGCAGAGGCTGACTGGCCACAGGAATGTGTTTCACATACCAGTGCAGGCAGCAAATGTTTCTCATCGTGGTCTGCTTATTTCCACTGTCAAACAGGAACATAACTGATCATGCTAAATCATGGAATGTGTTCCTAATGCAGAACAGGAATAACACATCTAAGGCTGTGTCGTGACTATGGTAATGCAACGGAGCCTTAGTGACCGTGTCAGTTAGAGGTGTTAGGAGCTCCAATATGAACACTTTGAAACGGGCATGAAGGAGAGCAAAACACTTTTCTCATATATGTATATATTTTTGGTCTAAGCAGCATTAAACGAAAACTATTCACTCATTTCATCGTCAAAAGATTTACTATAATTATAAAATTGAAAAAAGAAATCCCGACACCTGGTAGCTCATATGGTAAAGTCAACAACATGCATATCTGTACAGTAATAATTCCATCAATACAACAGTCATGTCAAAACTCAGCACTCTGCTGCTCTCAGGCATTTGTTCTCACAGAAATATGATTTGAATTCACTAATTCATTCCTAACGATCCTACTTAGCTGTTCATTCAATCACTGCTATTGAAACAATTCTTATCCAATGAAACAATTTTCAGCCAGTGAAACCGTTCTCATCAGCCAATGAAACCATTCTTAGCCAATGAAACGCTTCTCATCATCCAATGAAACGCTTCTCATCATCCAATGAAACGCTTCTCATCATCCAATGAAACCATTCTCATCAGCCAATGAAACGCTTCTCATCATCCAATGAAACGCTTCTCATCAGCCAATGAAACGTTTCTCATCATCCAATGAAACGCTTCTCATCATCCAATGAAACCATTCTCATTAGCCAATGAAACGCTTCTCATCAGCCAATGAAACGCTTTTCATCCAATGAAACCATTCTTAGCCAATGAAACGCTTCTCATCCAATGAAACCATTCTTAGCCAATGAAACCATTCTCATCATCCAATGAAACCATTCTCATCAGCCAATGAAACCATTCTCCTAATCCAATGAAACGCTTCTCATCAGCCAATGAAACCATTCTCAGCCAATGAAACCATTCTCATCAGCCAATGAAACCATTCTCATCATCCAATGAAACCATTCTCATCATCCAATGAAACGCTTCTCATCAGCCAATGAAACGCTTCTCATCCAATGAAACCATTCTCATCATCCAATGAAACCATTCTCATCATCCAATGAAACGCTTCTCATCCAATGAAACCATTCTTAGCCAATGAAACCATTCTCATCATCCAATGAAACCATTCTCATAATCCAATGAAACGCTTCTCATCAGCCAATGAAACGCTTCTCAGCCAGTGAAACCATTCTTAGCCAATGAAACGCTTCTCA